>NC_028639.1:55668816-55671319 GCF_001406875.1 Solanum pennellii
CCTATCCTCTTCAATTTCTCACCGAGGTGCTAACAATTCCGGTATTCCAACTAGTGTCCTCACTTTGAAACAAATTCCTTGTTTTTCACACAATGATTTCAGTTTGAGTATAAGGATTATTTGTCAACACTCGCTCTCAGAACAAAGTCACACTCATTCATACCTATTGCAATAAGCTTGCCCTTATTTTCACTGCGTTAAGTTCGCTATAAAACCCTTAGGATCACGATAGGACTTTTTTTTAGCTAGTAACATAGGCTCAGGGTCAGGTAGGATATATTTAGCTATACTTTAGTGACTTTTTGCCCTCCTTGACATATCGGCTAAACCTTCCCACTTTCTATCATTTTATCTCGCCCAGTTTCTCATATTTTTTCACCTTGCTATTTTCCCTTCTTTCTTCATTTGTGTAAGTGACTCTCTTCTTTTCTTGCTTGTATTTATTGTATTTTTTTTATTTCACTTTTCTTTCAACTGGTTCTTGAGTCACTTTACTTTTGTTCTTTCTCTCTCTTTGTTCTTTCAACCCCACTTTCCAGAGCATTCCTCATAATAGCCACCCTCAACTCATGGCTTTGCCATGAATCAAGGTACACAATACCCAAAGTTGGGTCAGGGCCATAACGAAGGTTGTTTACTGCATTAGCCAACCTCAACTTATGCTTTTGGCATAAGCTGAGGTGCACATGTCCAAGGAGGGACCAGGGACAACACATTATTCCTAGAAAAGATCAGTTGGGGTGAGAAAGGAAGGTCTAACTTAAGCTCAAATCATTTGGATCAAAGAAGGATAAATAATCTCAGTTGGTTTTCTTTTATTTAGGCTAAAAACGGGCTATATTGAATAATGGCCTATGATCATTTCTTAATTGTCTATTACAGCTTACTTTTAGCAGGACTAACCAGGCAAGTTCTAGCTCAGTACCAATAGTGGACTTATTCGAATTTTCCTCACACACACTTGACATCTCATCACTATACCAGATTATCAGACACCTAGTTTGAATTTAAGACTTAGGGTAATGCAATGGTTTAACTCTATGTAATGCTTAAAGCCACACAATTATCAGTTACTATGCCTAGTCATGCATCATTTTCCAGTTTATCAGGATATCATTTTAGCCATCATGCTGCAGAATTAAACTATGTACAAAAGATATAAACATGACCGTTCAATCGAAAAAGTAATCAGTCTTTTGGGGAAAAAGAACACAGGCAAGAAAACCCCAAAAGAGGATAGTGAATTGGGCTACTCAGACTTCACCCTAACACTCACTATCAATTTACCCCACCCCCAACAAAAAGCATGCAATTGTCTCCAATGCATTAAAAATTGAAATACTAGAGTGGTAGGTGAAGCAAACCTAAGGCGCAAAACGCCGACGATCAGCACGGACCGTTGTGAGTATGACGGACCGTCGTGGGGTCCGTCGTGTCTTACTTAGACTATGTATATATGAAGAATTAGACTATGTATATATGGAGAATTAGACTATGTATATATGGAAAATTAGAATATGTATATATGGAGAATTAGACTATGTATATATGGAGAATTAGACTATGTATATATGGAGAACCCTGAAGGAGAGTCTCTGATTAGTATGACGGTATGTGCAGGACGGACCATCACAAGTTCGACGGTCCGTTGTGGGTGTCCGTCAGAGGACACTTAAAAAAATGTGGAGACCCCTAGGAGAGGGGTCTCTTACCGTCATGACGATCGTGTAGGACGGACCGTCACAAGTTCGACGGTCCGTTACATGTGTCCGTTGAAGGACACTTAGAAAATGTTAGAGACCCTTAGAAACAGGGTCTCTGACAACCAGAACGGTTGTGAAGGACGGACCGTCGACAAGATGACGGTCCGTCGCGTGTGCCCTAGTTTGAAAATAACAGAAAGACGTACTTGGCACGACGGATGCTACCATTACTAATAACAAAAAGAAAGAGAAAAAAAAACTATAAGTATTGGGTTGCCGCCCAACAAGCGCCTGATTTAGCGTCGCGGCACGACTGACTATACTTGATTACTCAGACTTCATCAAGATGGTATGCCTCTTCCTCTCCGTGTATTTGGCATACAAGTAGGATAGTTCTGAAAAAAATCAACAACAATAAAACAAAGTAAAATAAAGAAAATATCAACTAAACTATAGTAATAAGTTCAAGTTAATCTAAAAGCTACTTTCCCCGGGTAACGGCGCCAAAATTTGGTACACTCAAACTTACTCTCAAATAAAAAGTAAAGAGGTCGTGTCAAGTAAATAACCCAACTAGTGAGGTTGGGATCGTTCCCACGAGGAAAATAGTCTAGACTTAACTTCAACCTGTTATTACTATTGTTTGGTCAATGACTTTCTTGGAAAGTAAAAACATAAAAAGGGGGGTTTATATTTCTAAATGAGTGAAAATAAATAACGAACTTGAAAGACACACTTAACAGCTTTTAATGTTGGAGTTAAATCAATTAATCAAAGTAACTAGGGTTTACGTGTTCCCC
>NC_028639.1:55675597-55677424 GCF_001406875.1 Solanum pennellii
GAGGTTTTTCGAACTATTTATAGAAAATAAAAACCTAATTATACAAGGACTCTATTTGCTTGAAATCTGTCAAAACGCGGCTGGGTCGACGGACCTCACGACGGATCGTCATAGTCACGACGGACCGTCATGGACTCCGTCGTCCCATACTTGTGCAATTTATTCTGCTGCTCTCTTCATTACCCTCGACGGCAAGCATGACGGACCGTCACAAGCACAACGGTCCGTCGAGGGCCTTCGTTTCAAAACACTTCAACTCTTGGAATCTAGGTACTGGGATAACTTCTCTGAACTCCATGACGAACTGCAAGACGGACCGTTATAGCCACGACGGACCGTCACAAGCTTCGTAACCCCACACTTGGTCAGACTTCTCCATCTTCCTTCAGCAGCTGCACTACGCTGCCACCTACGGACCGTCACAGGCACGACGGACCGTCATAAGCTCCGTAGGTGGACTCTTCTGCATTTTTTCGCTCAAAATCTCCGAATTCTTCTTTGGACAGATTTCCTGCAAAACAAAGAGAAAGTTATATAAAACTTAGCACAAAAAGGATTTAGGACACACTAAACTTATGGAAAATGTATTAATAATACCGTGAAACCACGGTATATCAACACCCTCAACTTAAATTCGTTGCTTGTCCTCAAGCGACGCACTATGACTCAATGCGAAATCTTTGTACAATAGTATCCATGTTTTATCCTTTGCAATCATTTGGCTATCAATCCCGATTAATCTCATCAAATCTATGCATGCTATCACTATTAGGCTTGAATTATGTAGGATCAGAACATGACACAGACTCACCATGCACTAAAACCTATCTTCTTCAATTTCTCACCAAGGTGCTAACAATTCCGGTATTGCAACTAGTGTCCTCACTTTGAAACAAAATCCTCGTTTTTCACACAATGATTTCAGTTTGAGTATAAGGATTATTTTTCAACACTCGCTCTCAGAACAAAGTCACACTCATTCATACCTATTGCCATAAGCTTGCCTTTATTTTCACTGCGTTAAGTTCGCTATAAAACCCTTAGGATCACGATAGGACTTTTTTTAGCTAGTAACATAGGCTCAGGGCCTGGTAGGGTATATTTAGGTATACTTTAGTGACTTTTTGCCCTCCTTGACATATCGGCTAAACATACCTTTTTCTATCATTTTATCTCGCCCTGTTTCTCATATTCTTTCACCTCGCTATTTTCTCTTCTTTTTTCATTTGTGTAAGTGACTCTCTTCTTTTCTTTTTTGTAATTCTTGTATATTTTTCTTTTCCTTTACTTTTCTTTCAAAGAATTATTGAGTCACTTTACTTTTGTTCTTTCTCTCTCTTTGTTCTTTCAACCCCACTTTCCAGAGTATTCCTCATAATAGCCACCCTCAACTCATGGCTTTGCCATGAATCAAGGTACACAATACCCAAAGTTGGGTCAGGGCCATAACGAAGGTTGTTTACTGCATTAGCCACCCTCAACTTATGCTTTTGGCATAAGATGAGGTGCACATGTCCAAGGAGGGACCAGGGCCAACACATTATTCCCAGAAAAGATCAGTTGGGGTGAGAAAGGAAGGTCTAATTTAAGCTCTAATCATTTGGATCAAAGAAGGATAAATAATCTCAGTTGGTTTTCTTTTATTTAGGCTAAAAATGGGCTATATTGGATAATGTCCTATGATCCTTTCCTAATTGTCTATTACAACTTACTTTTATCAGGACTAACCACGCAAGTTCTAGCTCACTACCAATAGTGGACTTATTCGAATTTTCCTCACACTCACTTGACATCTCATCACTATACCAGATTATCAGACACCTAGTT
>NC_028639.1:55677648-55678027 GCF_001406875.1 Solanum pennellii
ACCCAACTAGTGAGGTTGGGATCGTTCCCACGAGGAAAATAGTCTAGACTTAACTGCAACCTGTTATTACTATTGTTTGGTCACTGACTTTCTTGGAAAGTAAAAACATAAAAAGGGGGGTTTATATTTCTAAATGAGTGAAAATAAATAACGAACTTGAAAGAGACACTTAACAGCTTTTAATGTTGGAGTTAAATCAATTAATCAAAGTAACTAGGGTTTATGTGTTCCCCGTAGGTTCATAACTTGATAATTCTAACTATAACAATTCTTTCCTAGTATCTTGCATGCAAAGTGATAAGTTATGTATTTCTAAATCCTTGGTCCGGCATCTAGAAAATCTCACTCCGCACCTTGGTCCGGCTACGTGTGTTGCTAT
>NC_028639.1:55680977-55681346 GCF_001406875.1 Solanum pennellii
GACTTAGGGTAATGCAATGGTGTAACTCTATGTAATGCTTAGAGCCACACAATTATCAGTTACTATGCCTAGTCATGCATCATTTTCCAAATTATCAGGATATCATTTTAGCCATCATGCTCCAGAATTAAACTATGTACAATAGATATAAATATGCCGGTTCAACAGAAAAAGTAATCAGTCTTTTGGGGAAAAAGAACACAGGCAAGAAAACCCCAAAAGAGGATAGTGAATTGGGCTACTCAGACTTCACCCTAACACTCACTATCCATTTACCCCACCCCCAACAAAAAGCATGCAATTGTCCCCAATGCATAAAAAATTGAAATACTAGAGTGGTAGGTGAAGCAAACCTGAGGCTCAAAGCGC
>NC_028639.1:55681587-55682593 GCF_001406875.1 Solanum pennellii
AAAAATGTGGAGACCCCTAGGAGAGGGGTCTCTGACCGTCATGACGGTCGTGTAGGACGGACCGTCACAAGTTCGACGGTCCGTTACATGTGTCCATTGAAGGACACTTAGAAAAAAGTTAGAGACCCTTAGAAACAGGGTCTCTAACAACCAGAACGGTTGTGCAGGACGGACCGTCGACAAGATGACGGTCCGTCGCGTGTTCCCTAGTTTGAAAATAACAGAAAGACGTACCTGGCACGACGGATGCTACCATTACTAAAAAGAAAATGAAAGAGAAAAAAAACTATAAGTATTGGGTTGCCTCCCAACAAGCGCCTGATTTAACGTCGCGGCACGACTGACTATACTTGATTACTCAGACTTCATCAAGATGGTATGCCTCTTCCTCTCCGTGTATTTGGCATACTAGGAGGATAGTTCTGAAAAAAATCAAAAACAATAAAACAAAGTAAAATCAAGAAAATATCAACTAAACAATAGTATTAAATTCAAGTTAATCTAAAAGCTACTTTCCCCGGCAACGGCGCCAAAATTTGATACGCTCAAACTTACTTCTCAAATTAGAAGTAAAGCGGTCGTGTCAAGTAGATAACCCAACTAGTGAGGTTGAGATCGTTCCCACGAGGAAAATAGTCTAGACTTAACTTCAACCTGTTATTACTATTGTTTGGTCAATGACTTTCTTGGAAAGTAAAAACATAAAAAGGGGGTTTTATATTTCTAAATGAGTGAAAATGAATAACGAACTTGAAAGAGACACTTAACAGCTTTGAATGTTTGAGTTAAATCAATTAATCATAGTAACTAGGGTTTACGTGTTCCCCACAGGTTCATAACTTGATAATTCTAACTATAACAACACTTTCCTAGTATCTTGCATGCAAAGTGATAAGTTATGTATTTCTAAATCCTTGGTCCGGCATCTAGAAAATTTCACTCCGCACCTTGGTCCGGCTACGTGTGTTGCTATACTAACCCTTATCTTTACCTCATATTAAGCATC
>NC_028639.1:55683049-55754147 GCF_001406875.1 Solanum pennellii
GAAAGAGTAAAATCCAAAAGTTCGCTTGATTAATCAACAAAAATCACCAACAATCACTGATAAAAGTCTAAGGATAACCTAATAATACAGAGCATAACCATGGTACAAAGTCTAACCTAATAATTAAAGGTCCAGACTCCGACATCCAAAATGAGGTTTTTCGAACTATTTATAGAAAATAAAAACCTAATTATACAAGGACTCTATTTGCTTGAAATCTGTCAAAACGTGGTTGGGTCGACGGACATCACGACGGATCGTCATAGTCACGACGGACCGTCATGGACTCCGTCGTCCCATACTTGTGCAATTTTTTCTGCTGCTCTCTTCATTACCCTCGACGGCAAGTATGACGGACCGTCACAAGCACAACGGACCATCGAGGGCCTTCGTTTCAAAACACTTCAACTCTTGGAATCTGGGTACTGGGATTACTTCTCTGAACTCCATGACGAACTGCAGGACGGACCGTCATAGCCACGACGGACCGTCACAAGCTTCGTAACCCCACACTTGGTCAGACTTCCCCATCTTCCTTCAGCAGCTGCACTACGCTGCCACCTACGGACCGTCACAGGCACGACGGACCGTCATAAGCTCCGTACGTGGTCTCTTCGGCATTTTTTCGCTCAAAATCTCCGCATTCATCTTTGGATAGATTTCCTGCAAAACAAAGAGAAACTTATATAAAACTTAGCACAAAAAGGCTTTTGGACACACTAATCTTAAGAAAAAAGTATTAATAATACCGTGAAACCACGGTATATCAACAATTCTCTTCCTATTAACGACCCTTTGGTCTTTCATGTATCAATAAGGCGAGTTATAATGCGTGCACTCGTTAAAAAGACTTCTAAATGAAAGAATTATCGATGCATGCAATAGCCTATTTGACAATTGTTATTTAGCTAGGTTTATTTTATTAATCACTTATGGTTCCCACAACCCTAGTTGTGGATTTAGTTACCCATGCATAAAATAACATCATTCATAGTTGATAAGTAATAAATCATGAACTTACTTTGACAAATTCGAAGAAAATCCAGAAATTCAACTTGAAATCACATAATTATCTTAAAAACCAAATCCAAAATTTTGAATTAATGTCCAAGTTGCAAAGAAAAATCTCCATGAACAAAACTAAGAAACTAGTAATAGGATCCAACCCCAAAAACAAGGTTTTACATCCTATTGATAAAAAAACAGAGTCCCAAATTAAAAGGAGTTTAGATAAGGAATGTTTTTCCTAAACCCGTCTTCAATCGACGACCCCCACAGACGGTCCGTCATCATCCGACGGACCATCGACTGCCTCCGCAAGTCCATACATAGCATTTTTTCTTAGCCTTCACTTTGCATCTTCTCTGATCTAATCGACGGACAAACAGCACGGTGTTTCGATTCATCTACATTCCGTCAATGCTTCTCGCCATTCCATACTTAGTTTTTCTTCAATATCGGATACTAGGAAATTCTCTGATCAGATCGACGTTTTGACATGACGGTCCGTCGATCAACCGATAGACCTTCGATACTGCCATAACCCCACACTTGGTAAGAATTCCTCGAGTTGCTTCGAGATGCCTCAACCTCTAATCGACGGTCAATACTTACGGTTCGTCGATAGGATGACGGGCCGTCGATGGCTTTCATAGGTGACCTCTGCACTAATTCTTCACACCCTTTTGCATATTGGTTTTGGAAAACTATCCTGCAAAACAAATATAAAAACATATTAAAATTACTACAAAAAGGATCTGGACACACCAATGTTAAGGGAAAAGTATTAAAAGTACCGTAAAACCACGATACATCAACACCGTCAACTTAATTTTTGTTGTTTTTCCTCAAGCGACGCAATATGACTCAGCGCAACACTTTGTATACAAGTATCTCTTTTAAAATTTCGCAATCACATGGCTGTCAATCCCAACATTCTCGTTGCTTTAGTGCAAATAGACTTACTCCTACTTCTTTTTTTTGAACATTCTCTCTTTCTTCTTTTTTTTCTCTTTTTTATTCAGTTCTCAATTTTGACTGAGTCACTTCTCTTGTTCAATGTTCCTTTTCTTTTCCACATTTCTCTTTTCATACCCACTTTTCTGGTCACCACTCATAATAGCCATCCTCAACTTATGGATTTGCCATGAGTCAAGGTACACAGTACCCAAGGTTGGGTCAGGGCCAAGATGAGGTCAGTTTTTGCATTAGCCACCCTCAACTTACGCTTTTGGCCTAAGTTAAGGTGCAAATGTCCAAGGAGGGACCATGGCCAACACATAATACCTAGGGAAGATGAGTCGGTGAAGAAAAGAAAGGTCTATTATAGGCTCAAAATATTTGAATCAAAAATTGATAACAATTTCATTTGGTTCACTTTCCTTTAGGCTAGATGTTTGCTAATTTGAACAAGGTCAATTGATCCTTTCCTCATTGTCTAACACAGATTCCTTTTGCAGGCCCAACCGAGCAAGTTCTAGCTAGGTACCAACAGGGGAACAATCAAATTTCCTCACACTCTCTTGACACCTCATTATACTATCAGATTATCGGTCACCTAGTTTGAGTGTTAGATTTAGGGTCATGCAGTTAGTGCATCTCTATGTCATGATTAGATCAAATACGTTCAACATTCATTATACCTATTCATGCAAGAACTTTCATAGAACGGGATATCAATCATGTTTAGCCATCATACTTCATTTTTAACTTTCATACTTTGTACAAGTTACGACGCATGCCAATTAAACAATAAAGTAATTAGTATCTTGGGGCAAAAGAACACAGGCAAGAAAACCACCAAGAGAGGATTGTGAGTTGGGCTACTAAGACTTCACCCTACAACTCACTTTCCATTTACCCCACCCCAAATAAAAAAACATACACTTGTCCCCAATGCATAAGAAATATAGAGATAGGGTGGTAGGTGAAGCAAACTCGGGGCGCATACCGCCGAAGATAAACAAGCAGGAGAATCCGGCTTCCTGGAACCCGCACCCTCAGTAGGGATACCCTCGGTAGTGCCCACAGCAGCCAACCTCCAATCTGGAGCTAGACGCCCAAGCAGCCAACTCTCGAGCCCTCATCTGATGGGTCCCTCATCAACCAAAGAGGCTCTCCTCGCAGCCTCAATATATGTCCGCTCCTTGTTCCTAGAACATTCCTCATCTCCCTCAGTGCTACAGCTGGAACGGTGCCTCTTGGCACACTCACATGGCTGAGTTGGCGGTGTAGTGGGAGTAGTGAATAGTGCAGCAAGCATTGTGTCCTCCGCTTTCTCAACTGGTGCAGTCCCAGGATCGGGTCCCCTCATCTCCATTATTTGTCCATAGCTGCCCGCAGACTGGCCACAACATCCTGAAGAATAGTCAAATCAATGGTGGGGGCTGATCGTGCTAGAACTCATAGCTCGAATGCATCGAGGCGCTGGTAGACCACTTGAATCTTCATCTCTGTCTACGGAGCAAATTCTTCTCAATCTGTTCCTCAGCCTTAACAATGGATTTCTGCATCCAATGCAAGATATGATGCAGCAAGGTGGCCATCAGGACCTCTAGCTTACGGACCCTAGCAGTCGTGACCAGTGCTGCTGAAGGTGGAGTAGACCGAGAGGAACTAGGTGTCATACTAGTGCCAGAGGCAGAACCAACCAGGGTATCAAGTAAAGAACCCAACTATTAGGTTGGGGTCGAGCCCACGAGGAAAATGGTTTAGACTTAACTTCACTACACGATTACTTCTATTTAGTCAAGTCATTTTTGAAAAATAGTAATTAAAGGGGTTTTTTTGGTGAAACAAAATTATTGTAATATTGCAAAATCAAACAAGTATCAAGAGTGAATATTGATGTTTATCATGTTGTGAAAGAAACTAGGGTGTAAGTGTTCCCTATAGGTTCATAACGCCATAATCCTAGCTATAAAAATTCTTCCCTAATGTTTTGCATGCAAAGTTATAAGTTTTATAAGTTATTTACCTCTAAATCATTGGTCCGACATTTGAAGAATTTCACCCCATACCTTTGTACGGCTACGTGTGTCTAAGTTACTATCCCTTACCTTTACTTCATATTAAGCATCATAGTCGAGATAAAGCTTAGTTATTACTTAGCACCAATCTAAAATTGCCTGTTAGATAGTATCCTACTAAATCTATGTCGATAATTCTTTTCCTATTAACTACCCCCTTGGTCTGGCAAGTACCAATAAGGAGATTTCTAACACGTGCACTATTTATAAAGACTTCTAAACTAAAGAATTATCGATGCATGCAATAACCTATTTGAGAATTGTTATTTAGCTAGGTTTATTTAGTTAAACACCCATGGTTCTCACAATACTAGTTGGGGATTCAATTACCCATGCATAGAAGAACACAATTCATAGTTGATAAATTTTAAATTACAAACTAACTTTGACAAATTCGAAGAAAATCCTGAACTGCAACTTGAAATCACAAAATTATCTTAAAAATTAAATCCAAAAATTTGAATTAATGCCAAAGTTGCAAAGACAAATCTCCAAGAACAAATCTAAGAAACTAGAAAAAGAATTCAACCGCATAAATGAGGTTTTACACCCTATTTATAAAAAAAAATAGAGTCCTAAAATAAAAGAAGTTCAAATAAGGAATGTGTTTCCAAAACGCGGCTTGAATGGATGTCCCCCAAAGATGGTCCGTTGTTCAAACGTCGGACCGTCGACTGCCTCCGTAAGTCTATACTTAGAATCTTTTCTCAGCGTTCACTTTGCATCTTCTCTGATCTAATCGACGGACCAACATCACGGTCTGTCATTTCACCTATGTTCTATCGATGCTTATCGTCGTTCGATACTTAGTTTTTCCTCGACATTGGGTGCTGGGATATCCTCTATTCAGATCGACCTTTTGACAGGACGGTCCGTCGATCAACTAACGGACCGTTGATCAACCGACGGACCATAGGTCCTTTCGTAGCCCCATACTTGGTCATAATTCTTCGAGTTGGTTCTACATGCTTAAATCTCCGATCGACGGACACTACCTACAGTCCGTCGATGGGACGACAGGTCGTCGATGGCCTTCGTGGGTCAACTTTACATTAATTCTTCATAGCCTTATGAATATTTGTTTTAGACAACTTTCCTGCAAAACAAAGATAGAAACATCATAAAATTACTAAAAAGGGCTCTAGACACACACCAATCTTAAGGAAAACGAATCGAAAGTACAGTAAAACCACGGTACATCAATAGTTTGGTTAGGACTAATGAGTTATGAATGAATCGTGTTAGAATTCTTATAAACTGTTCTAATTTGATAATTTCATGTTGTATTATCTTGAATTCATAGTATGTTATTATTATTGGATTGAATTGTTGATCATGGCCAATGGTAAGGGCCTTTTAGTATTGTGTTGGTTGAGTAGGCTATAGATTGGAGTGGTGAGGTTTGAATAATGGTATATTGACCTAAATTTCTCTATATTGTGTAGTATAGTTCTTAGATGATAATGATTTTTCGTATGGTCCACTTATGGTGGCGGTGCTTATGTGCTTTACTTGTGAATTATGTTGCCTCGACGACATTACTTTACGGATTGGGCTATAATGTGTCCTCATCGACATTACTTAATGTATTATGATATTAGAATGTTATAACTTTATTATGTGAGTAGTATGATGGTCTTGATGTCTTATGTGCTATGTGGAGTCAAAGCATGAGTTCTTCTAGTTGATGATTGGTGTCTCTATTAGGTTATAGTGAAGTCATTATGTGTGTTACTTGATGTTGAGGTGTGAAGATTCTTGATAGATGATATGATTCTTGTAATAACTTATATTATGATACTATAGTAGTGTATAGGGTGACCTATAGATGTCATTGGTTAGTCCTACACGCTTTTTGAATGATACGTTATTTGTGATATGGTGAAGTATGTGTTTGTCTTGTTTTAGTAGACTTGTGTCCCTTACTTGATACATGTACAATGTGAGTATGAGTTCTTGACATAGTATGCTAAAACTTCTCAGTATTGTATCTGTGATTGACATGTGACCTTGAATATAGTTTAAAATGTCCTTTATTTAGAACTTCAACTTAGATGGATGGTTATGATATCCTTGAAGTTGAAAGTCCTAATGGTATCCTTCTTGTATGAATGGTGTAGTTAAGGTTGATTGGCTGGAACGACATGAAATACTCCTTAGGAAAGTCATTTTTCTATCCTTTTGACAATTGTAGGTATCCTTACTGCACCCTCTTTCGTACGGTGTAATGTAATTGGGTTGTGAACAAGTTATGGTACCTCTTCATATGCTCATTTATTTAAATATTCTATGAGAATAAAGGCTAGCATTGAGTGAGTATGTTAGGGGAGTTTCTCTAAATAAGATGACATTAGAGAACAAAGAAACCCTTCAAAGTCCTTAACCATGTGTCTACTTGGGGTATGTCCTAGTTCTACCAGTTGCAAGTAGAACACCCTCCATTGGATTAGGTTCATGACTCTATATTCCATGCATAGCTAGTATGGTCTATGTCGGTTATTGTCTATTCTCATCATATGGGATACCTACTAATGTTGGAGAAGTTCTATCAAGTTTAGGTGGTGGTATGGGATGCTGTCTAGGCATTGCACGATTAGGCTTTGAAAATTATAGTGTGTGAGTACATAGGTCTTCCCCAAGATAATTATTTGGATGTCCTTTAATGTTGAATGTCTCTTAATGATTTAATGAAGATAATTACATATGTTAGAAAGCATGTTAATGGAGACGTACTTACCTAGAGTAGTTTAAGGGTTTCTCAGTAAGGGTATGAAGGGGGCATATGAATGATCACTTCATGCCTTATCTAGGGAAGTCTTAAGAACAACTCTACATAGGGAGATTAAATTGATAAAGTAGACATGATCTAAACTTAGGTAGTCTTAAGGATTATTTAGGTAAGCTTGGAGAGGGTGTATGGGCGGTCTCTTCTTTAATTTCTTAAATAAGTCTTTTGATAACGTGTGGGAAAAGAATACCATATTATATACTATTGTCTGTAATGAGAATGACCTTATATTAGGTATACTAAAGGATCTCTTAGGTGTGTATGAAGGGATTTTATGGGCGGTCTATTCGTAAGTCACCCAAGTGAACCTTAGAATCTCCTTCAGTAGGAGGATCTCATGTTTATGTGTTTTGATATATTCTTGATGCTATATTGTGATGTCTGAGTTTCTTTTGAAGTTACATCGAAGTCACTGTAATGTTATAGTAAGAAGTTAAAATTTTATATAATTTAGATATGTCTTGGAATGTGTTCTAAATGTGATGTTTGGTATTTAAATGATATTCTTACACTTATAATATGATGTTTTAATCAAAAGAGCATGTTTCTCATAAATGTCTGTTTTTTCATGATCATATGCATTATGTCATACTTAGTACATGCATTGTACTAATGCCATACATTTTTTCTATTTCTAAAAGTATAGGTGGAAGATGAGAGGTGTGTTCAAGCAAAGCTTGGAATCTAGACTCTTTCAAGCAAAGTAGAATTATCTCCTCACTTGGCTTGAGGACATAAATGTTTTTAGACTTGTTGTATTCAAAGTATTGTATTAGACTAAGTATTTCTATATTTCGATTGTATGGGTCGTGTCCCAAGTATTCTTGAGTTTAAGATTGGTGTATGTTGAGACTTGGTATTTTCCTATGGTTTTCATATGAAATATATATTAAATATTATTCGTTTCAAAAGTTTTAATTATGCTTTAATTTTCGTACAGTTATGCAATGAACCATGTCATAAGGATTATACAAGACCTCCGAGAGGTCAAGTACGCATTATCGCGCTCCGAGAGTGCTATATCTTGTAAGGTGTTATTTCGAGCCATGACAAACGTGGTAACAGAGCCTAGGTTATGAAAGTGGTCTTAGGAATTAAAAAGGCCCAAAAAGCCACATCTAGTAGAGTCTTCTTCATCTGTGTAAGTCACGATACATCTATGGGCAAGAGGCTATAGGACGATAGAGTTTTACATTCTTCATCAATCTTGTGTTGTACCTAGCGATTTGAGGTTATAAGTGTCTATTACTAATCTCTTATGTTGTGTTTATAGGATTATGACTACAAGAAGGATGACCGCCAGAAGGTTGGATGAAGGGAGGGTGCAAGAGGAAGTTCCTCAAGGTGGACTAGCTCCACAAGGAGTTTAAGTTCCTCAACATGCTCAAGTCCCTCCACAAGGTGTTCAAGTCCCTATTGGAGGTGAAGGTAATGAGGTTCAGGTGGTTCCCCCAGACATGACTAATGGGGAGACTAGAGAGGCTCTACTTGCTCTAGCCTGAGCCATGACTGCCCATGTAAATAGGGGTATTGAACCTAGAGTTAATAATATGGAGTGTACATGACCTCTAGGTTGAGAGACTTTGTGAGGATGAATCCTCCTATCTTTTTTGTCTCTAAGGTAGAATAGGATCCCCAAGAGTTTCTAGATGGTGTGTATAAGGTGTTGAGTGCCATGGGGGTGATTTCTAGGGAGAAGGCGGAGTTAGATTCTTACCAATTGAGGGAGGTTGCTTAAGTGGTATACTTACTGGAAAGATAATAGGCCGGTTGAGTTGAGTCCTATAGAGTGGGAAATGTTTAAGGAGTACTTCTCAGGAAAGTACTTTCCCAATGACAGGAGGGAGGTGAAGGTTGAGGATTTCATTAATCTCAACCAAGGCAATATGAGTGTTGAGGAGTATTCCTTGAAGTTCACCATGATGTCTAGGTATGCTCCATCCTTGGTGTCTAACCTTGGGGATGAGATGAGTAGGTTTGTGACCGGTGTTGCTGACCTTTTGAAAGAAGAGTGTCGTATGACCATGCTCCACTATGACATGAACTTTTCTAGGATTATGGTGTTGCTCAATCTATTAGGGAGTCCAAGCTTAGTAGGATTTCTAGAAATTGAAGAGGAGTGGACCAAGTGAGAAAAACAAACCTAGTTTCAAGTAGAGGGAGCCATTTCAAGATGAACCTAGGGATCTTAAGTTCAAACTTGAGAAGGGTAATGGTTCTCAAAATGGTAAGACTACTTGTGTTACTTGTGGGAAGAAGCAGTATGGGAAATGTCTAGTTGGTACCTGGAATTGCTTTGGTTGTAGTAAGGATGGTCATAAGATAAGGGGTAGTCCTACTATTGCAGCTCGAGGAAAAGAAGGTGAACAAGTTCCTCCAAGTGTTCCGGTGATGATTTTCCAAGCAAGAATATCTTCTATGCACTCCAGGAAAGAGGATCAAAGTCGGATGATGATGAGGATGTTGGTAAGTTATATTTATACACTTAGTTGTTATGATTTCCTTCTAAGTGGGGGAGTATGGTGAGTAGTGGAGTTTTGATTGATTGTCTCATCTCTCTTATTATATTCAAGCTTGAGAGTTAGAAAGTCATAGTAGCATGTTGCATGTTGGATGGTATTTAGGAGTCTTGTTGGAATTGAATTTCATTGATTTCTTGAATTGTACATTTATGAAGTTATATTTATGTTGTCAATTGAATTTATACGATTTTATCTTTCATATTGTCATGCTTTCATCATCAATTGCCTAAAAATTTGATTATCTAAATTTTGAGTATTGTTCACTGTAATGCCTGGCAGCTAACTGTTAATTTTTGGAAAAAATAATTAAATTATTTTTTTGTTGAAAATTGTTGTAATGAGTATAGAATTATTTATCTAAACCTTATAGACGAAAAATAGACACTGGATCACCTCTGCACTTTTTGAGCATTGACACATGGAACACCGGTTGAACCGAAGCAAACTCAATAGGTAATTTGAACTCATAGGCAACTTTTATGATGCGTTTCACAACCTCATATGGCCCTACATACCAGGGACTATGTTTTCCCTTTTTACCAAATCTCATCACCCTTCTCATGGGTGATATCTTCAAGTAGGCCAAGTCCCTTTCCATAAACTTAAGGTCCCTTTTCCTCATGTCGGCATATGATTTTTGTCGTCTTTGGGACATCTTCAAATGATCCCTTATAATTCGGACTTTCTCTACAACCTCATAGATTACTTCGGGATCTATTATAGAAATCTGTCCTACGTCAAACCACCGAATTGGAGATCTACATCTCCTCCCATAAAGGGCCTCAAATGGTGCCATGGCGATACTTGAATGATTTCCATTATTGTAGTCAAATTCAATAAGTGGTAGATGATCATCCCAATTACTCTTGAAGTCAATGACACATGCCCTCAACATGTCCTCTAAGGTTTGGATGGTTCGTGCCGCGAAACCATACGTTTGTGCATGAAATGTGGTACTAAGTTTCACCTTTGTACCTAGCCCACTTTTGAATGCCTTCCAAAATCTAGAAGTGAATTGGGGGGCCCTATCTGAGATGATAGACAAGCGAACCCCATGAAAACCCATTATCTCATTAACGTACAACCTAGCACAGTCCTCCGCCAAATAGCTAGCTTTGACGGGATAAAATAGGATGATTTTTCCAATCTATCAACAGTAATCAATATCGAATAATTTTGCCTCTGTGTATGAGGCAAACCCAAAACGAAATCCAAATTGACATCTTCCCATTTAAAAGTAGGGATAGATATATCTTGAGTTAACCCTCTCGGTATTTTCTACTTGGCCTTGACTTGTTGACAATTAGACATTTGGCCACAAATTCCGCTATATGCTTCTTCAAACTATTGAACCAATAGACCTTTTGTAGATCATGATGTATTTTTGTTGCACCCGAATAGATGGAATATCGAGAACCATCATCTTCTTTGATAATTGTCTCCTCCTGTCATCCACATGCGGTAAAAAAAACCTTCCTTAGTACCTCAGTAAAGCATCCCCCCTCCCGGGGGAATAACTCGTTGTACTTACTATGTACCGATTCCTTCAACTCCATTAATAGAGGATCAAGATGTTTCTTAGAATTTATCTCGACCACTAAGGATGAAACGGAGTTAAGATGAATGATGAAACCCCCTTTTCGAGAATAATCTATCCGAACACCCAACAGGTCCAATCTATGCACATCTTTCAATAACTCTTTGTTATCGTTAGGAACATGATCCAAACTATAACCTCTAAAATGACTTCGGTGAAACTAGAGATTAATAGTTGTTTCATGAGGTTATAAAGTTCTAAAATTAGTTAAAATAAGGTCAAAAGGCACTGTCTAAAGTTTCGTGAATTTTGGAGGTCAAACATCCAAGAACGTCCATGACATTCGAAAGGTTTACCTTGAAACATGCTTGTGTGCCTTAGTGTGTTTCATCGAGTTTTACGTGTTCGTTTTGGATGAAATTGATGTGAGATGTTCTTAACATATTTAAGAATATATTTGGGTTAAAAACATCTCTGGAAAACTCCCCAAGGACCAACCAAGGGTCAATGAGAAAGGACCCATCTTGATTTTTGAAGCTGCCTAAAGCAGTCTCACCTATGGAAGCCAACCTACGCCTCGTAGGTGGAGTGACGCCTTTTCCACTAGGGTGTAGGTCCACACTTAGATTGGGGATCTGAAGCTCCCAATTTTTAGGTCTCTAAAAATGATGATGAGGCACCAGTACAGGCCGTCACTAGGTCTATTGATCGTCAGTCCCTCCGTCGATTGACACCTGCAGAAATTATGCGGGCGTCTCGACCAGCCCAACGTCATTTTGAGTATTTCACCTAGGCTTCCTAAAATCAATTGGAATATTTCATAATATTATTTTGGGTATTTTCATTGGGTTTGTCAGTCTTAAACACTTAGATTAATTCACTTTTCTAAATCAAAAACCCAAAACGTCTAAAGAACTCTCTAGAACACCATTGAAGCTTGAAGGAAGATTGGATCTTGTAAGTGGGGTTCTCCATCAACTCTTCTCAATTTTAGTGGTCTAACATCAATTAAGGTATGGCTTTCATCCTTGAATCTCTTTTTTTCAAGGAGCCAATCTTCAATGTATTTTTCAAATACTTCTCAAAAGATGAACTTCTAAATCGTAATCTAGTCATGGGTTCTTGCAAGTATCGTCTTGAATCATTGTATATTGATTGCGTTGATGTTAATTTGATGATTTAATAATAAAAACTCTATGAACCCATGTAATTCATGAAACTCTAGTTTTTGACTACTTTGTGTGGAATTTTGTTATGTTATTATGCTATCGAATTCTTTTGTAGTTTTGTTAGGACTAATGAGTTATGCATGAATCATGTTAGAATTGTTATTAGGATGTCCTAATTTGATAAATTCATGTTTTATTATCTTGAATTCATAATATATTATTATTATTGGATTGAATTGGTGATCATGGCCATTGGTAAGGGCCTTTGAGAATTGTGTTTGTTGAGTTAGTTATGTAGTGGAGTTATTAGGTTGGAATAATGGTATGTAGACCTAACTTTCTCTATATTGTGTAGTATAGTTCTTATATGATCGTGATGTTTTGTATGGTCCACTTATGGTGGCGGTGCTTATGTGCTATACTTGTGAATTATGTGGCCTCGTCGGCATTACTTTATGAATTGTGCAACAATGTGACCTCGTCGGCATTACTTAATGTATTATGATATTAGCATGTTATAACTTGATTATGTGAGTGTTATGATGGTCTTGATGACATATGTGCTATGTAGATTCAAAGCATGAGTTCTTCTAGTTGATGATAGGTGTAACAACCCTAAAAATATGCTATGCTAAGTAATGATTAATGTGTCTAGAATGCCTACGGTTAGACCGCGTTCACACGCATTGATGCGCGTAGAATCATACATCTGAATCGTAACATTCCAAAAAGTTTTATGTCTAGTGAAGAGCCCAATACGTCTTTAAGAATGCGTATTGAGGATACATAGGCATTCAAATAAAAATATTGAAAATATTGGGCATAGTATAGAAAAATGGCTAAGGGGTGCTAGCCAATTTCTATATAATACCCAAATAAGCAAAATATTGGGCATATTAGAAAATATTTGCTTAAAGGGTGTTAGCCATATATCTAAGTATTAATGAGCTTGTTTAGGAATTGTACCTGCAATGAAGAAACTAAACTAAAATACTTTTTCCTTTAACTCACAAAAAAGGTATGAGGCATCCAAGTGTCAAGCCTAAATACCATATCACATGATCAATTTAAATGATCATGTAGAGTAAGCAGTGTCGAAGGACATAGTGAGGATCCTTAGGACAATAAGTAAACATTCCAAAAGGAACCATAAATAATAGTTAGTTAGGAAAGTACAACTAACCCATGTTCAATCACATGTGCAAGACATGTGAAGAAGCACCAAAGGAGGGGACCACCCTAGCCGAATTCGGTTAGGGTAGTTAAGGGAACAAAAACATGCATAAGGGACCACTCCACGTGGGGCCTAACTTCCTAACAAATTTTAGACTCTAACATACTTCCCCAAATAGCTAATTAACCTAGACTAACCGAAATGGACCCACTAGTGCACCCGACAACCTAGGACCGAAACCGGGTTGACATTAACCTAGTACTAGTTAAAGAAAGAACCTAGTACCTAACCTAGGATGGTCCAAAAGATTAGTTATGGTCCTAAAAACATAGGGGTACTTTAATAATTACCCTAGGCTACTTGATTAATTAATTTATCAACTTAATTAATTAATTTAAAGGTGGAAGCCTAAATCACAAAGCAATGTCAAAAATTCGGTTAAAACAAGAAAAAGATAACCTAGTACCTAACCTAGGATGGTTCAAAGGATTGGTTATGGTCCTAACGACTTAAGGGTATTTTAGTAATAATATTAGGTCACCTAATTAAGTAAATTAGAAATTGAATTAATTATTTTAAATGATCAAAACGAAATTCTTACACTAACCTAGTACAAGTAAAGAAAACATCCTAGTACTTAACCTAGGATGGTCCAAAAGGGTTAAGTTTGGTTCCAATGACTTGAGGGTACTTTAGTACTTACCCTAGGTACCTAAATTAATTAAATTAAGGATTTAAATAATTAATATAAAGTCAAAATGTTGACCAAAACTATAGTCAACACTAATTTCTAGATATGATTAGGTGTTATGTTCTCCTATGTTTAGTCAACATAGGAGAGGTTTTTTAGTAATTAGATAATTAATTTATTTAATTAACTTATTAAACCCTGAGTTGAATAAGTCAAGGTCAGTTCCTAAACCTAAAAACCACGTTTAAACTCAAACAAATACACGACTAAAACCAGAAAATAAACGTGAGAAAAGCAGTGAACAAAACGCAAGAAAAAAAAACAAAAAATTTCTAAGACGATTTTCAAGGTTTCATCAAGTTTCGTTCAAGGTGGTCTTCGTAGATTAAGTTATACTTAAGGTTTGGGTTTATCTCCTTGACTTCTTTCTCCAAGAGAACTTTCTTTCGAACGATTCAAAGATCTTGAAAACAAGGGTTGTTTTCCGTCCTTCTTGTCGAACACCTTTCCTTAGTATCCTGGTTACAATTTCAATGTTGAAAAGGTTAGAAATGATGTTGTTGGTATGTGGTGCTGGCTGTTCTTAACTTGTTTTTTGCTTGAATGATGGGTATCGAATGAACTTATGAACTTGTAATTGTGTAAAGTAAATCTTATCATGATAATTAAGGATAGAAAATATGCTAAGTTAAGTCAGTGATGTGTTAAGTGAAAATGTGTCTTTGGCTGAATGTTGACTTCTTGTTGTTGTGATGATATGAAGATGTAAAAGCCATCAAATGTTAATATTTTCTGTCCAATATGTTCTTAAAACGTTACACTAAAAATCCATAAACTAAGAATTGGCTCAAAGTCATCTATGAAATCATATCTTGACTAAATTGGCTATCTGGTTCCAATAAAGTAGGCTAACTCTATGTGTTCAAAATGAATATATGCTAATGTATAGGAACTTATGTAAATGATTAAAAGATTGGCTAAGGTTTCATACGTATGGCGATTTAAAAATGAACTTACGTAAAATTGGCTTATGCCAAAAAGAATGAATTTTCTAGTCTAACATCCCAAATCTTGAGCCAATACTAATCATATGCCAATTCTTGTTAAGTAATATTAATGAAACTATAACCAAGGGCATGACATTCATTGGGACAACTCCCAACATTCTCCACAAGAATGAACTATGAACACATTAAACTCATTGAATGAAGTGCTCATCGTCCATAAACGGTGATATGAAGCTACTACACTTAAGTAAGTAAGTAACGTGAGTTATAACATATTTAAAGGGGTCTAAATTAATTAAGTGACAAGAATGGGGTGTTAAAGAAAGTGATACAAGTCTTACTTACACCAAAGCTAATTTGTTAAAAGAATACTCACGAATGAAGGTGTTAAAATGTGTGAAACTAGTCTCATTAACACCTAAGGATGATATGTAAGGACAATTCACATTCATCAATGTAAATTAAGGATGATATTAAAGAACAATTCACATTTCATCATTATAATGTAAGGATGACCAGTCATCAATTGAGTAAGTAGATTTCAATCTTGAAGCAAGCCTCCATAATGCTTGAGTCAACACTAAAAGATGATGAAATGAACATTCACGTAAAAGGGATGAGTAATTATGAAAAGAAAATGTGCTAATGCTAATGAATATGGTGACAATATGATAAGAGGATAATGTGAGAGATGAGAGCAATCTCAAATAAGCCTAACTAATTGTTACCAAAACGTACTCACCTATGAGAGTGTAAAGTTAATGAAGAGACCGGTCTCTATGTACACTCTAATGAAAGTATTGAGACTGATGTACACTTAATACTAACGATGAGATGAGAAATCATCTATTCGGCTATGATGTCCTCATACTGGAAGCCAACTTCCATGACGTATAAGTTAAATGCAATGTAACTTTATACTAAGCACTGATATGCTAGGTATGAGCGGTGATGCCAATATAGGGATCTGGTGGGGTTTAATTCCCATGTACGCTAGCATGTTTTGGGTCACTTTGGCTGGTGATTCCACCTCTTTTCGGTGTGGAGTAGACACTGGATTTCGTGATGCTCACATGATTTATGTCGGTTAAGGTTGGAGTTCCTAAAAGTATGAAATATAATGAAATGAAAGATATCGAAGGTGTTTGTGCAAGACAATCAGGAGGTAAAATCAGATTTAAGTAATGACATTAGGTCATTCTTGGTCATTGCACTTCATGATCCTGATGAGAGTCTTAAACTTCATCCTAGGTATAGCTTGTGTTTACATCAGCCTGCGAATGAATGAAATGAATAATGTGAAGTACGAATAAACGAATGAAGCAGACTCTGTGTTTGCTAAAGAAGGCCCTCGAGTTGAGGTCCCATATTTTGGGCCCCCACTTGAGATGTCTTGCTACATCAACAATTCCAAAGTCTCGTGTATATAAATGTATTTTATATAAAACATGAAACTAATGAAATCAATGGCATGATCAATAGAGAATTGCTTATGAAAGGTAATGAATATATAGTGTAAAGAATGACTCACTATAAGGTAGGGAAATCATTCCTTTTTCCTTGGATTACTTACATCGATTCATTTTGGGTATGGGACTACAATGAATCATTGAAATTATAATTAAAACATAGGACCAAAAGAATTATTGAACCACACAACAAGAAGAAAAAAAACACTGAAAATAATCTAAGTGTACAAAGAGGAGCTCTCGTCCTAAGAGGATCAAAATCTTAAATCTTCGCCCAAGTTGTTCTAAAATTATGTGGATGATAATAATGTTTTGAAATCATATAGAAAATGAGTTGTGTTCTTGAAATGCATTAAAATACATCATATTCATACCACAATTCACATCTAACAATTTAGAAAAGTCTACTCATTAGGCTTTCCAGAAATAGTCTGTTGTTTAGGAAGAGCTTTCTTTGCTCATGCATAGCCTTAAGTGTATGTGTGCATCCACCCATACTTAGTACAAGTGGTGTACGAACTCCTACTATTTACTATTTTATAGATGCAGGTTACGGGACAAATTGACGAGCCTTGCAAAGGTTTGGACATTAGCGTTTCTCGAGACCATTTGGTAGGTCCTCTTGATTTTGAGGATGCAACAGTTTTAGTCTAGCCTTAGTTTTAGATATAGGTAGTGGATGTTGTCCCTAGCGTTTCTTTCAAACATTTATTCAAAGCTTTGTAATAAGGCCGTTTTGGGAAAACTACTATGATATGTTATTCTTTTATTTGAATTGATTCCGCAATTGTTAGATAGTTATTTCTTTATGTTGAGCTTAGTATATGATGAATTAATGAAATAACTATATGAAGTCTATGTATACTTCATACTTTTAAATGTTTAAAATTTTCCGCTAAAATTAACCATATGAATATGATGAATGCAAGATGAGGCTTGTCTGCGACCTTAAGAGGTCAACGACGCCGGTTACGATTTCGATTCAAGAATACGGGTCGTGACAAACTTGGTATGAGAGCATGAGGTAAATTACCTATGATCTAAAGCTCAAAACAACCACGTTACGTAGTTTCTTACTTATGGCTGTGAAGCGTGCCACAATCATGACTTAGAGACTACGCGATGATAGGAAATTCTCCCTTCTTTTACTCTTTATCGTGCTATCTAGATCTTCATGTCATTATAAATATCTAACTTCCTTCTTGTGTAAATGCGTAGAAGAATACACACAAGAATCAGGATGGTCATGTGGTCTAAGGCACCAGGCTCAAGATCTGGCCTTCCCAAGAAGGGGCTATAATGGAAATGCCCAACGTGAACGAAAGACGTGTGGTGCGTGTGGTTTTTCGCATGGAGAAAAATGCATGGTATTGTCTAAAAGCCTGCTATAAGTATTGATGAGAAGGAGAATGATAAGTTGGCTACATACCAACTCAAGAATATGGCTTAGACATGTATTTGCTATATAAGTGTTAGGCTATAGTAGACAATAGAAACACGGTAGTAAGGATTCAGTTTCCAAAGAAGTTGGGATAAAATGAGAAGGGCGCGGTTCAAATCCAACAGGCCAAGGTAGATGCTTAGCCTCAGTCAAATGCTGTAGCTGAACCCCCCAAAAGAAACTGGTTCTAAGCGTTGAAAGGAAGAGAGGAACAAGAGAATTTTGCGGATGTGGATAATGGTAACTTACTTGTCTTATCCTTTCATGTTTATTAATTATTAGATCCAGGATCTACCCTGTCTATGGTTACTCTTTCGTTTGCGAATAAGTTTGACTTACTTCCTGAGATCTTACATTTTAGTTTCTAGTTAGTACTCCCATAGGAGATAATGTTATGGCCAAAGGGGTATGAATAAAAGTTGATGGCATAGTGGCAAGTCCCTTTGAAATTAAGTTGGGTGTCATTAGGTTCAAATCCTAAGGCCAACCAGATGTTATTTAAGAGGTTAGATATACTCTTCCTAATTCTGGTTTATTTGCACGAAACTCTAAGTTTAAGTGCTTTAGTGGATTTGTTGTGGTAAGTCCCTAATCGTATGTCTTATAATTGAACCATGTGAGTTAAAACAAAGTTATGTTGCATTTTATGTTGTTTTATTGTAGCATAGGCATGTTTTATGTGTTACATGATTTGTGATGTGCATTAAGTTAAGTGTGATTGAGAAGGAAGTTCCTCGATATTAAATATAAAGTATCAAATAAGCTTAATGTTATGCATCATCCAAATAAGTGTGATTCAGATATTCACAAAGAGTAAAGTTTAAAGCATGTTAAAGAATTTTCGAAAATAAACCTCTTTAGTTTAAAAATGATGTGTAGTGTCATTCGGGGACGAATGTTCCCGGGGGGGGGGGGGGAATGAAACATTTCGGAAAATTTAATGTCTAGTGAAGAGCCAAATAAGTCTTTAATAATGCGTACTAGGGATACATAGGCATTCCAAAGCCAATATTGAAAATATTTGGCATAGTATAGAAAAATGGCTAAGGGGTGTTAGCAAAATTTCTATATAATACCCAAATAAGAAAAATATTGGGCATATTAGAAAATATTGGATTAAAGGGTGTTAGACATATATCTAAGTATTAATGAGCTTGTTTAGGAATTGTACCTTCAATGAAGACCCTAAACTAAAATGATTTTTCCTTTAACTCGCAAAAAGGTTGAGGCATCAAAGTGTCAAGCCTAGATATCATGTCACATGATCGATTAATATGATCATGTCGAGCAAGCACTGTCGAAGGACATAGAGAGGATCCTTGGGAAAATAAGTAAACATTACAAAAGGAACCATAAATAATAGTTATTTAGGAAAGTACAACAAACCCATGTGCAAGACATGTGAAGAAGCACCAAAGGAGGGGACTACCCTAACCGAATTCGCTTAAGGTAGTTAAGGGGACAAAAACGTGCATAAGGGACCACTCCATGTGGGGAATAACTCCCTAAAAAATTTTAGACTCTAACCTACTGCCCCAAATAGCTAAGTAACCTAGGACTAACCGAAATGGACCCACTAGTGCACCCGACAACCTAGGACCAAATCGGGTTGACACTAACCTAGCACTAGTTAAAGAGACAACCTAGTACCTAACCTAGGATGGTCCAAAAAGTTAGATATGGTCCTAAAAACTTAGGGGTACTTTATTAATTACCCTAGGCTACTTAATTAATTAATTTATCAACTTAATTTTTAAAGGGGGAAACCAAAATGACCAAGCAATTTCCAGTTTTCGGTTAAAATAAGAAAAAGACAACCTAGTACCTAATCTAGGATGGTTCAAAGGATTGGTTATGGTCCTAACGACTTAAGGGTTCTTTAATAATTATCTTAGGTCACCTAATTAAGTAAATAAGCAATTTAATCAATTGGTTTAAATGATCAAAACGAAATTCTTACACTAACCTAGTACAACTCACGAAAACATCCTAGTACTTAACCTAAGATGGTCCAAAAGGGTTAATTTTCATTCCAATGACTTTAGGGTACTATAGTACTTACCCTAGGTACCTAAATTAAATAAATTAAGGATTTAATTGATTAATATAAAGTCAAAATGTTGACCAAAACCATAGTCAACACCAATTTCCAGATTTGACTAAGTGTTATGTTCTCCTATGTTTAGTCAACTTAGGAGGGTTTTTTTAGTAATTAGTTAATTAATTTATTCAATTAAATTATTAAAACCTAAGTTGAATAAGTCAAGGTCAGTTCCTAAACCTAAAAAACACGTTCAAACTCAAACAAATACACGACTAAAACCAGAAAACAAGCGTGAGAAAAACAGTGAACAAAACGCAATTAAAAAAACTATAAAAAAATTCTTAGACGATTTTCAAGATTTCTTCAAGGTTTCATCAAAGGTGGTCTTCGTAGATTAAGTTCTACTTAAGGTATGGGTTTCTCTTCTGGACTTATTTCTCTAAGATAAATTTCTTTCGAACGATTTAAAGATCTTGAAAACTAGCGTTATTTCCCGTCGTTCTTGTCGAACTCCTTTCCCTAGTATACTGGTTACAATTTCAATGTTGAATAGGTTAGAAATCATGTTGTTGGTATATGGTGTTGGCTGTTCGTAGCATTTATTGTTCTTGAATGATGATTATTGAATGAACTTATGAACTTGTATTTGCGTAAAGTTAATCTTTTCATGATAATTAAGGATCGATAATATGCTAAGTTAAGTCCGTGATGTGTTAAGTGAATATGTGTCTTTGGTTTAATGTTGACTTGCTGTAGTTGTGATGTTATGAAGATGTTAAAGCCATCAAATGTTAATATAATGCTTTCGAATATGTTCTTAAAACGTTACACTAAAAATCAATAAACTAAGAATTGGCTCAAAGACATCTATGAAATCATATCTTGAATAAATTGGCTATCTGGTTCCAATAAAGTTGGCTAACTCTATGTGGTCAAAATGAATATTTGCTAATGGATAGTAACTTATGTAAATGATTAATATATTGGCTAAGGGTTCATACATATGGAAATTTAAATACGAACATACGTAAAAATTGGCTTATGCGAAAAAGAATTACTTTGCTAGTCTAACATCCCAAATCTTTAGCCAATACTAATCATATGCCAATTCTTGTGTAGTAAGAGTATCAAATATATATTAAGCACTTCTAAAGTAATATCAATGAATCCATTACCAAGGGCATGAAATTCATTGGGAAAACTCCCAACATGCTCCACAAGAATGAACTATGAACACATTAAACTCATTGAATGAAGTGCTCATCGTCCATAAACGGTTATATGAAGCTACTACACTAAAGTAAGTAACGTGAGTTATAACATAATTAAAGGGGTCTAAATTAAGTAAGTGACCAGAATGGGGTGTTAAAGGAAGTGAGACAGATCTTACTTACACCAAAGCTATATTGTTAAAAGAATACTCACAAATAAAGGTGTTAGAATGTGTGAAACCAGACTCATTAACACCTAAGGATAATATGTAAAGAAAATTCACATTCATCAATGTAAATAAAGGATGATATGAAAGAACAATTAACATTTCATCAATATAATGTAAGGATGACCAATCATCAATCGAGTAAGTAGATTTCAATCTAGAAGCAAGCCTCCATAATGCTTGAGTCAACACTAAAAGATGATGAAATGAACATTCACGTACAAGGGATGAGTAATTATTAAAAGAAAATGTGTTAATGCTAATGAATGTAGTGCAAATATGATAAGACGCTAATGTGAAAGATGAGAGCAATCTCAAATGAGCCTAAGTAAATGTTACCAAAATGTACTCGCCTATGAGAGTGTAAAGCTAATGAAGAGACAAGTCTCTATGTACACTCTAATGGAAGTATCCAGAAATAGCACGTTGTTTAGGAAGAGCTTTCTTTGATCATGCATAGCCTTATGTGTATGTGTGAATACACCCAAACTTACTACAAGTGGTGTACTAACCCCTACTATTTACTATTTTATAGATTCATGTTAAGGGACAGATTGATAACCCTTGCAAAGGTTTGGACATCAGCGTTTCTCGAGACCATTTGGTAGGTCATCCTGATTTCGAGGATACTACAATTTTAGTCTAGCCTTAGTTTTAGACATAGCTAGTGGATGTTGTCCCTAGTGTTTCTTTCATATATTTATTCGAAGCTTTGTTATAAGGCAGTTTTTCGCAAACTACTATGATATGTTATTCTTTGATTTGAATTGATTCCACAATTTTTAGATGGTTGTTTCTTTATGTTGAGCTTAGTATATGATGAATTCATCAAATAACTATATGAAGTCTATGTATACTTTATACGTTTAAAAGTTTTAAATTTTCCGCTAAAATTAACCATATTAATTTGATGAATGCAAAATGAGGCTTGTCTGCGACCTCTGAGAGGTCAACGACGCCGGTTGCGATTCGGATTCCATAATTCGGGTCGTGGCATGAAACCTTGAAACAACCAAGGCAAACAACTTGGTGAGTTAGTTGAGCTAGGAAAATTTGGGTCCAGCCATGTAGGGCACCCGAATATGAAGATCTATACGGTTAAGTTTTAACCGGTCTTAAAAAGGGGTAATCTTAAGTTTGGATAGTCTAGGGGTAAAATGGTCTTTTTCTAGGCTAAGGGTAGCATCATAATTACCCTAAATATTTAATTAATTATTTAATTAATATGGTGGAGGGGCAATTTGGGTAGAAAGGGCCGAAATTGGCTTCTTTGCGAGATCTTGCTCCACCTGGGTTCGAACCTTGGGAGCAATGATTTAATTTGATTATTTAATTTGGTGAATTAATTTAATTAATTAATATTTAGATGCTGATTAAATAAAATGAAAAATCAGATTTTTATTATTAATTATTATATATTAACTATTATTTAATCTAATTTGACTAAGTCTTGCCTAAAAGTCCTAGTTATAAGGGAACACTACCTCACATCTCTCTCTTTCACGTTTATCTCCCTCTCTTCAAACACTCTCTCATGATTTCAGTCTCTTTCTGGTTACAAAACAGAAAACAAAACAAAAATCAAAAGTTCTTCACACCTGAAGAACTTACAAAAAAATACAAACGACAAGATAATTTGAAAACGTAAAGAAAAAAAGTAATTTCTCGTCGGGTAAGGTGGGACGTTGGTTTATCGGTTGATTTGGCATTTCTGAAGGTGTTGAAAGCTAAAACCAGGTATGGATTTCTTCCTCTTGGTCCTTTCCCCAAGAGACCCTTATGTTTCAGATTAATCTACTCCGAAAACTAGGGTTGTTCCCCATAACACGTTCCCTGTCACTAGCTCCCAATTATCTTAGGTTGGTATGTCTGCTGGTAGATTAGGCGTGTAATGTGATGTTTGTGATGAATATGTTCATTAAACTATATTCAATATTGTATGGCTGATAATTTATGTACTCCGAAATGATGTTAAAAATTATGTGTGTGCAATGTTTAAGCCGTGACATATACTTTCGATTTGAAGTTCGAAAATGACATGTTTTATGGTTTTATTTAACATGCACAATCTTGTATAAATCGTGACGTTCATATGATGTATAATGTGGCTGATTTGAGTGGAAAACTCTTAGCTAAATGTAACTATGAAACTACACCAAAAAAAACATACTAAATGATTCACGAAATGCCCTAAGAACTAACGTATAATTGTTGATAAAAATGAGCTGAAAAACGTGACCCAATTTCCAGCACCTAGTTTGTTGGCTCCGTCCAAGCAAAGTTGTAAAATATACAATGTTAAATGAATGCAAAATAAGTGAGGTCACTAAGGATTGAACCAGAGACCTCACCATATTAAAATCACTAAAAAAATAAAAGTAAGGAGATGAGGTTAAGGGGAATCGAAATTGGGTGCCTTAGCTGATTCACATACTTGAAAACAAAAATATATAAGTGAGAGGAGTGGGATTCGATCCCATCACCTCTCGGTCAAACATGAGAATAAGGAGAAAGTTAAAAAAAATAAAATAAAGAACAAGATAGGAGGAGTGGGATTCGATCCCACGACCTCTCGGTCGAATGAGGAGAAAAGGAGAAAATAATAAAAATAATGAGATGAGAGGAGTGGATTAGAACTCATATCCTCTCGGCCAACACAAAAGGAGTTCTCGAAAAAAGAAAAATAAAGAAATGTGCTTGTAGGGGTTTGACTCGGGTCACTTAATGCCTATATGTTTAAGGTGTAGTGAGGGAAAGGGAAAAGGAAGGAAAAACAATGTCAGTGAGGGGATTCAAAATAGGGTCCCCAAGCCGAGGGTGAAGATTAGGAAAAAGGGAAAATAAATAAAAACGTAAGTGTTATCCAAGGTATTCGAAATCGGGTTCCCTTGACCAATTCCGTATTAACACATAAGTCATACATGAATAGATGTTCAAAAGAATGCTGCCTACATAGATCGAAATCGAGATATTGGCATACATACAAGATGGATAAGTCTTGTATCACATAATATTAGAAAGATATGAATCACTTAAACGAACTATGAATGAAGCCTCATGGCTTGTATGTATAGACTCATAGGCCTAGCATACGTTTAAAAGTAACTGAACCTAAGATGAATATGATGAAATGATATAACCCTAGAAGGGTTAAGTGAGAGTGTGAAACACACTAAAGGGCCAAATGCATTGGCATATGATGAAATGAACATTCAAGTAAAAGGGTTGAGTAATTATGAAAAGCAAATGTGCTAAAGCTAATGAATGAGATGACAACATCATAAGAGGCTAATGTGAAAGATGAGAGCAATCTCAAATGAGCCTAAGTAAATGTTACCAAAACGTACTCACCTATGAGAGTGTAAAGTTAATGAAGACCAGTCTCTATGAACACTCTAATGAAAGTATTGAAGTTAATGCATACTTAATACAAATGATGAGATTAGATATCATCTAATGAGATATGATGTCGTCATTCTAGAAACCAGCTTCCATGATGTATGTGTTGAATGTAATGGAACTTTATACTGAGCACCGATAGACTAGATCTGAGTGGTGATGCCTTCTGTCGGGAACAACGGAGGTTCACGTAAATCTCATGAGATGAGACTGTCCGTCATGACGAATATGGGTATCCTTATATCTCCTAGTCTTTGAACCTATACTGCCAATATAGGGATCTAGTAGGGTTCGACTCCCTATATATGCTAGCATTTTTCGGTCACTTTTGAAGGTGATTCCACCCCTATGAGGTGGGGGAAGACACTATATTTCATGATGCTCACATGATCTATGTCGGTTAAGTTTGAAGTTCCCAAAGAAAGAATGAGGCTAGCCTCAACGAATGCAGATAATGAAATGAACGATACCAAAGGTGTTAGGATAGGATAATCAAGAGGTGAGCTAGACTTAAGTAATGACACTAGGTTATTCTTGGTCATTCCACAATGAACCCGATGAGAGTCTTAAACTAAATCCTAGGTATGACTGATGGTTGCACTAGTATATGAAAGAATGAAAAATGAAGTGCGTATGAATGAATGAAGCAGACTCTGTGTTTGCTAATGAAGGCTCCCTAGTTGAGGTCCCATGTATTGAGCCCTCATTTGTGGAAGTCCTAATGTCAAGTCCATGATTCCAAGGTCTCATGGCATAAGAAATAATGATATGAACTATGTGATATGATATGTGCAATATGTGATCTGCTGTTTGCAAAATGATAAGTATGATAATGCATGTTACTCTCATGACATGACTTTCCTAATCTGATTTGCCAAGTCCACTGACTTGACTTTCCATAATTCATATCAATAGGAGAGAGCTATTCGTACTCATGCATGTCCTTGGTGTGTGCTTTCATATACCCTTACTTAGTACAAGTGTGTACTAATCCTATACAACTCTATACTTTTAGGTGCAGGCACAGGCGGACGCTAGAGTTTACGATAGGACGTTGTAGCTATCCGGACGTGGAACATTCATCCACACTTGGTAGGTCCTCATGCTTTCGAGAATGTCTGCTTTTATAATTTATCTTAGATGTAGGTTTTAGTTAGTGGAGTATGTTCCACTAGCGTTTCTTTCCCATATTATTTCAGACATTATATTGGTGTCCGTTTTTGCAAGTTTATGTTTAATTCAGTATTGAACTATTTTTTTCATTTGATGATCTTAATATTAGATAATTGATTGTTTGAACGCCTATGATGTTAAGTAGAATATGTTTCATATGAAATAAGTAAACAAAAAGTTCAAATTTTCTACTAAAATTAACCTAGATGAAGTAACGATGACGTAAGTAGGCTTGTCTGCGACCTCTGAGAGGTCAACGACGTCGATATCGTCTGGGGTCTAGACTTTGGTCATGACAATAGGTATCTCTATTAGGTTATAGTGAAGTTATTATGTGTATTAAATGATATTGAGGTGCGAATCTTCTTGATATATTATACGAGAGTTGTGATTACTTAGATTGATGATACAATAGTTGTTGACAGGGTGACCTATAGATGACATTGGTTACCTCTATGTGCTTCTTGAATGGTATGCTATATGTGATATGGTGAAGTATGTGTGTGTCTTGTTTTGATAGACTTGTGTCCCTTACTTGATACATGTACAATGTGAGTATTAGTTTTTGACTTAGTATGCTAAAGCTTCTTAGTCTTGTATGTGTGATTGACATGTGCCCATGAACATAGTTGAGAAGGTCCTTTATGTGGAACTTTAAATTAGATGGAAGGTTATGATAGCCTTGAAGTTGAAAGTCATAATGGTATCCTTGTTAGGTGAATGATGGACTTAAGGTTGATTGGCTGGAACGACATGAAATCATCCTTCGAAAAGTCATTGAGATATCCTTTTGACCATTGTAAGTAGCCTTAGCGTACCCTCTATGGTAAGGTGTGATAGTTTGTGAACAAGTTATGGTACCTCTTCATATGCTCCTTTATTTAAATACTCTATGAGGACAAAGGATAGCACCGAGTGAGTACGTTAGGGGTGTTTCTCTAGATAAGATGACATTAGAGAACAAAGAAACCATTCGTAGTCCTTAACCATGTCCCTACATGTGATGTGCCCTAGTTCTACCATTTGCAAGTAGAACACTCTCCATTGGAGTAGGTTCATGACTCTGGATTCCATGCATATCTCGCATGGTCTATGTAGGTTATTGCCTATTTTCATAATATGGGATACCTACTAGTGTTGCAGAATTTCATGAAGTGTAGGTGGTGGTATAGGACGCTATCTAGGCATTGCAATATTAGACTTAGAAGATTTTAGTGTGTAAGTCCCTAGGTCCTCTCCAAGACCATTATTTTAATGTCCTTTAATATTGAATGTCTCTTAATGAATTAGTGAAGATAATGCCTTATGTCAGAAAGCATGTTAATGGATAAGTAGTTCCCTAGAGTAGCTTAAGGGTTGCTTAGTTAAGGTATGAAGGGGGTATAGGAATGGTCACCTCATGTCTTACCTAGGAATTTCTTAATAGTAACTCTAGATAGGGAGAGAAAATTGATAAAGTAGACATGATCTAAACTTAGGTAGTCTTAAGGATTATTTAGGTAAGCTTGGAGAGGGTGTATGGGTGGTCTCTTCTTGAATTACTTATGTAGGTCTTTTGATAACCTTTGGGAGGAGGATGTCATATTATATAAAATTGTGTCTAATGATAATGATCTTATCTTAGGTAGTCTAAATGATATCTGAGGTGTGTATGAAGGGATTGTATGGACGGTCGCTTCATAACTCACCCAAGTGAGCCTTTGAATCAACTTTGGTAGGAGGATCTATCTGTTTCGATATATTCTTGTTTCTATATTGTGATGTGTGAGATTCATTTGAATTTACAGTGAAGTCATTGTAATGCTCACTGTAATGTTACTGTAAGATGTTATAATTTCATATAATGTAGATATGTCTCGGAAGGTGTTCAAAATGAAACGTTTGGAGTTTAAATGTGCATGTTTCTCATAAATGTCCGATTCTAATGATTTTATACATTATGCAATACTCAGTACATGAATTGTACTAATCTCATACATTTTATCTATTTCTAAAGGTGTAGGTGGAAGGTGAGAGGTGTCTTGAATAAAAGCTTGGAATCTAGACTCATTCAAGCAAAGTTGAACTATGTCCTTACTTGATTCGAGGGCATAGCTATCTTTAGACTTATTTTATTCAGATTATTGTAAAAGACTAAGTATTTCTGTATTTCGATTGTACGGGCCGTTTCCCAAGTATTCTTGAGTCTAAGTTTGGCGTATGTTGAGACTTAGTAATTTCCTATGGTTTTGTATGAATGATATTATGAGATATTATTCGTGTGAAAAATTACGCACTACTTTTCATACATGTATGCAATGAACGATGTTATAGGGATTGTACAAGACCTTTGAGAGGTCAAGTATGCCTTGTCGTGCCCCTAGAGTGCCATATCTTCTAGGGTGTTCTCTCGGGTCGTGACACAAACTGCCCATTGACATTTGACTGAGAGCATCCGCAGCCACATTGGCTTTGTCGGGGTTTTAAATAACACTCATATCATAGTCTTTTAATAGTTCTAACAATTTTTTTGTCGGAGGTTTAACTCATTTTGAGTGAACACATATTGAAAACTTTTATAGTCGGTGAACACATCCTCATGCACCCCATATAGATAGTGTATCCATATCTACAAAGCAATCACTATAGCCGCTAATTCAAGATCATAATTTGTATAGTTGTTCTCATAAACCTGAGTTGTCTAAAGGAATATTCTATCACCTTACCATGTTGTGTGAGGACACAACTCAAACCTACTTGAGAAGCGTCACAATACACCACAAACCTTTTGATACCCTCGGGTAAAGTCAAAACCAGAGTGGAGATAAGATTGTCTAAGACAAAGCAATAGATGATAAACCATCAACAAATTTCCTCTAATACCTGGTTACACCCAACAAACTTTGAATATTGGTTGGAGTCAAAGGTCTAGGACAATTCGTAACCGTCTCCTTTTTCTTTGGATCGACCTCTATACACTCACTTTAAGCAATGTTACCAGAAAAAAGGAACCGGTCTAAACCAAAATTCACACTTATTATATTTAGCAAAGAGTTGATGTTCCTTGAAAACATGCAATACTATCCTCAAATGACCCATGTTTTCATCCTCACCCATAAAATCTACCAAGATATCATCAATAAATACAATTACAAATGAAACAATATAATTTCAGAATACTCATTTAATAAGGTCCATAAAAGTCGTCAGGGCATTAGTTAGACCAAAAGACATGAATAGGAAATCATAATGACCATACCTAGTATGGAAAGTCGTTCTAGGTATGTAAAGTCCTTTAACTCTTAGTTGGTGATACCCCGATCTCAAATAATTTTTCAAAAAGTAACTCGCACCTTGGAGTTGATCAAACAAATCATCAATCAAAGGAAAATGATAGTTATTCTTGATAGTAATGTTGTTCAATTGTGGGTAGTCAATTCACATTCTAAAAGACCATCTTTCTTTTTCACAAATAATACCGAAGCGCCCCCTGTGGAAATATTTGGTTGTGTTAAAACCTTATCTAGAAAATCCTTGAGTTGAACCTGTAGTTCTTTCAACTCGTCTGGAGTCGTCCAATAAGGAGGAATTGAAATGGGTTTAGTATCGGACATCAAATCTATGACGAAACTTATTGCCTGTTGGGAGGAATTCTGGGTAAATCATCAGGGAAGACTTCCAGAAAGTCCTTCACTACGGGAACCGACTCTAAAGGAGGAGTCTCAAATTCAAGGTGCTTGACCCTCACAATATTAAAAGACATCTCTTATAAATCATCTTACAATCTTTTAGAAATGAAATGATTTGACCTCTAAGGATTGAGTTTCCCCTCTTTCATTCTAAAACGGATTCATTAGTAAATTGGAAATGAACTACCGTTTTTCTAGAATCAATTGAAGCAACAATGGAATAACCCACGGGGGTAGAAATCGAAAAAAGTTCAACAAAGTCATCGGTGAGCATATGAAAATTGATAGCCACTAAAGGAGTTAAAAAAGACAAACGTGGCATCGGGATCTAGGAATGCATAAAAATTATTGAAAATACTTGCAACATATCGGTAACAACATGGGTAGAACCCTCTTAATCACCCCTAGACTTCAGAGCATAGAGCTGGTTCTTCTTAGGAGCATTGGAACTAATACCAATTTGTTGTGCTTGATTACTCTCCCTTCATTAAGCCTTGGTAAAGAACAATCACTAACCTTATACCCACTCTTTCCAAAACTAAATAAATTATCCTTTCCTATTAAACATTTACCAACATGCTTCTTTCCACATGTAACACATTGTGGGATCTCATTTTGTGAACCGCAACCATTCCATCCTTGGGAACTTTGTGTAGACACCCTATCCTAACGAGCCTTTGGGAAATAATAAAGTACTTGGTTGGAGAATCTCTTCTTAAACATTGGTTTTTCTTAGATCTCAAACTTACCCTTAGAAGTACCTCCATCATGGGGCCTTGCCCTCTTGAACTTCTTATTCTTCCTCTTAAGCCTACTGTCTTAAACTTGTTGAGCATGCACCATCAAAATAAAATGTCCATGTTGTCATGAAGCATTGGCACACGAAACTCTTCCATAAGATCATGGGACACACCTGTCACAAAGTGGCCCATTTCATCTCTAACATTGGATACCAAAGAAGAGGCATATTTGGAAAACTTAGTGAATTTAAAAGAGTACTCTTGCACACTCACGCCTCCTTGACAAAGGTGGATGCACACTTCCACTTTTGCCTCACTTTTCTCCCTTGGGAGGAACCTATAAAGAAATTCCCTCCTAAAGACTTCCAAACTTATGGGATCGCTCTAAAATCCATATTATCTTTCCATTGAGTGTATCATGTATGGGCCACATCCTAGACTTGATAAGCGGCTACCTCGGCCTTCTTAACTGAAATCACAACCATAGCATACAAAATCTTATAACCTCATCAATAAAGTCTTGGGGATCTTCATTCACCTTAGACCCAAAGAACATGAGAGGGTTCATCCTTGAAAACTCCCTCAAGCGAGAAGTCATAGTACTAGCATTTTGATTCACATGGGTTGAAAATTCCCGATTTTCTTGAGCCGCCTTAGCTTGAGAGTGAGTACATACTGCTTGAGCTTGAGTAGTCATGGCTTGAGCCAAGTTTATGAAAGTCGTCCTTATCTCTTCATCAGTCATAGTCGGAGGATTGACCGGATCTTTGTCATGTAGAGGAGCTTTGTTACCTAGGGGAGGAACTCCCACATTAGCAATCTCCTCTTCAACTCTTCTTGAAGATACCATTCTAGTAGTCAGCCTATAAAAACAAGAAAAGGGTTAGAATAAAAGGACACATATCATAAGACTCTTGAGGCACGACTTAAGAAAATGAAAGAAGTGAGAATTTTCTAAACATCACATAGCCTCTCATTGATAAATGTGTCGCATTTCAAAATTATGAAAAAAGAATCTATGTAGACGTGCTTTTGTGAGACATTATTCCAATTATTATTCAATCAATGCTCTAATACCATGTTTGTCACAACCGGGGAGCACCCTCTAGACATAACCAGCGTCTTCATCCTAAAAGATGCCTTTTAAAAGCCCTTAGCATACGTCATCACATTTGGTAGGTAAATAAAAATACATAAAAATTAAAACATTACATTTGAAGTTCACATAGACTTCTCATTTATCAAAAATTCTCTACAATTATCTCACACAACCATCTAACATAAGAGTACAAGATTTGGGACATAGATCTTACAACATTACAATATGTCTCATGTAGAAATTACAATAATGTATTTGGAATATAAAACATGATAACAAGAGTTAAGCTTCTTCATCCTCGTACTTAGGGACTCACCAACTTGGGGTTATCAATCCAAGTTCTTTAATAAGGAGTGGAATATCTTCAATGGCAGGAACTTAAACTTAGTGTAGAAAATAGATGAGAATATGGGTTAGTACAAACTACATACATAGTATGGAAACATATGAAAGTAAATCATTTGAAAATATGCACAAATAGACAATTTGTTTATAAGCATGCCAAGTTACTTTAAAATCATTTATGCACATTACAAGACTATATCCAAGTACATAAGATAATCACAATAAGACATTTTAATATTACATATTCAATAAAAGCATCATAATATAGCCATTAGCAACATTTCATCAATATATTAGAAGATCTTACCCATAATCCCAATTTAAGTTAACTAGTGAAATATCTACGTGAAGCCCCATAACCCAACATAAACTAAGTAAATTAGCAAATGGACCATAAGCATTGTCTTTACATCATATAACATCATAACATGGGTAGCCAACGTCATACATAGCTATTTAGACCATTATCATGTATATCAAGTGAAAGCACCATTATATAAGACCAATATTACATAGAATCATCATTAGGAATTCCATTCATAATATATGTATATAAAGAAACAACCCAAGTAATTATTCCCTCAAGGTCCACATGTGCAATGTATAGGTAAAGTCCCATTACCTTACCTATACTATTACACCTCTCAAGTCACCTAAATGTCTAAAAATAAAGTTATGTGTTTATGTGTGTTTCATGGTGTTTTAAGGTTATTAATAGATTTAATATAGCATGTATAGGAAGTGGTTAAAGTTTCGTGAAGTTTGGAGGTCAAACGACCAAGAACGTCCAAGGTGTTCGAAAGATATGCCTTGAGTCGACCTTGTACGTCTAGTCGAGTTTCGTCGAGTTTTACGTGTTCGTTTTGTATGAAATTCATGTGAGAGGTTTTAAACTTATAGAATATCGTATTTGGGTTGGAAACATCCGGTAAATTATCCCCAAGTACCATCTATGGGTCCTTGAGGAAGGACCCAAAACTGTTGGAATGGCAGTCCCAGGCAGACCACAAACGACTGACAGTCAACGGCTTGTAGGCCTGTTGACGCCCCGTCAAAGGGTTTCATCGATGGGTACTTAACCATGGTAGGGAAAGGAAGATTTTCCAGCCACTTTATCCAACGACGGAGGGCTGTGACGCCCCGTCGTGGCTGTGACGCCCCGTCAAGGGCAGGCATCGCACGCAACTGCCTTCCTGCGCAGGCTGCTGCCAAGTTAGGGGTGAATTGGTTAATTCACCCCACTTCTAATTAAGTCATGTACGGTTATTTAAGTTTTATTTGGGTATTTTAATTAAGTATATAAAGGTTAACTACATGGAAGACCTCATTCTTCAAAATCATAAACCAAAAACTATTAGAAAATATTCCAAAACCTCCTATGAAGTCCAGCATTGAAGAGGCAGCTTCGTGAGGGGTTTTTGTGTCGAAATTCTTCATCAGAGTGAAGAATTATCATCCTTGAGGTATGTATTTTTATCCTTGAAACTCGTTTCATCAAGGATCCCAACTCTCAACATGTTTTTCAAAGTTTTCTAAAGTGAATTATCCAATTTCATGATTCTACCATAGGTTCTTGTATAAATGATATCTAAACATTGAATTATGATATTATTCATATTGTATTGATGATTTCAATCTAAATTACCTATGAACCCATGTAAATTGATTAACCCTAGTTTTTTACTATAATGTGGGTTACTTGATATTAAGTTAATATTGATGAATTGTTATGTAGTTTCTTATGGCCTTTCTAATGTTATAAGAATTATATTCAATTGTTATCTAATTGATCCTATATTGTTAAACCTAGATTGAATTGATAAAGATTTCATTGGATTTTATGATTATTGCTTGAATTGATGGTTATGGCTTTTTGTAAGGGCCTTGTGATGTTGAATTGGATGATATAACATTGAATTGAAGTGTAAATAAGCGAATGAAGGTATGCTGCCCGGATTTATTTAATTTGATATTAATTATACTTCATTCTATTGCGATTGGTATGGTCCACTTATGGCGGCAGTGTTATGTGTTTTACTTGCAATTGTTGTGTCCTTATCGGCGTTACTTTATGCAATATTATGTGCATGGCCGTATTGGAAACTACTTGAAGTTATGTGGCTATTTTTGTAGTTTGATTATGTGAAGCATGACAATATCTATCTACATGTGAAGTTATATAGTCAGATATGTATTCTTCTACTTATGTTGCCTTAAGTGATCATGTTAGACTATGACTTTGACATTATGATTATAGTGTTAGGTTAAGTCTTGGTTATTCCTAATTGACTTTATGAGTCTATGTGGAGTATATTAATGATGTTAAGATGATATATAGGATGATTTGAAGATGTTAGGTTGTATTAGAGGAGTTTCTAGAATGACTTGTATTATGTGTTAAAAGTGAAGTATGTGATGTCTTGTCTTAGTTGACTTGTACCTCTTGCTTTATATGTATATGGTTATGTATATGTGATGTCTTGATTTAGGGTGTTATATCTCTATGTCTTAAAGGTATGAATGACATTTCACTTTAAATGATGTTATGAGAGTCTCTTATGTGCAAACCTTGTCTTTAGGGTAAGGTTAAGATTGATTGAAGTGTAAGCCGTAATGGTATCCTTCAAAGTACAGGAATGATGGACATAAGGTTAGTTGGCTGGAATGGCATCATATTAATCCTTAGGAAAGTCATCATGAGCTTCTTGTCGCCATTGTGAGGTAGCCCTAGTGAACCTTCCTTGGTAGGGTAAATGTGATTTGGGTTATGAACATGTTATGGAACCCTTTTATGTGAACCTAATGTATGAATTACTCTCTGAGGACGAAGGCTATCACCGAGTGAGTATGGTAAGGGAAAATAGTTCTAGTTAAGTATGAGACTAGAATACAAAGTATGCCCTTCATATTCCTTAACCATGTGCCGACATGGGATGTGTCTTAGTTCTACGATTGGCAAGTAGAACAACCTCATCGGAGTAGGATAGAACTCCGGATTCCATGTCTTGCTATCATGGTCTATGTCAGTTATTGCCTATTCTCATTATATGGAATACCTATTAGCATTTGAGAAGTTTATGGAGTTTTGGTGGTGGTATGGGATGCTATCTAGACATTGTACAATACACTTTGAAGGTGTTATGTGGATTTCCTAGGTCTTGTCCAATACCATTTTTGAACGTCCATTATGTGATGTATGAGTCTTAAAGAATTGATAAACTAATGACTTATGTTAAGGAGCATGTAAATAATGAGTACCTAATCTAAAGTGACTTAAGGATTCCTTAGCTAAAGTGTGGAGAGGGCATAAGGGATGATCTCTTCATGTCTTATCTTTTGAAGTCTTGAGGAGAGTTAGGGAAGTTGGTTGATTTTGTGGACATTATATAAGTCTTAGGAAGTCATAAGGATTATTTAGGTAGTCTTGAGGAGGTCAATCATGGACGCTATCTTCTTGACCTACTTAAGTAAGTCTTTTGATAGCCTTTGGGAAGAGAATGTCATATCATCTATGTGTTAGTGTATTATGTGAGCATGATTCTATCTTAGGGAGTCTATATCATCGCTTAAGTGTGTGTGTAAGTGATTGTATGGGTGATTGCTTCATAACTCACTCAAGTGAGACTTAGAGTTCACCTTTGGTAGAAGAATCTTACCTTGATGTTTATGATTTCTTTGTAAGTATGTATGTGACTCATTATAGGTAATCTTAAGGGTCTTTTAGCACATATAGAGAGGGTGTATGGGCGGTCTATCTTTGTGTGACTTAAGTGAATCTTAGGATGACTTTAGGTGAGGAAATTACATGCTAGAATTATCTTATGTGTTTCTAAATTGAGTTATGATGTTATTATGATTAAAATATGATCGTTAAATGAAAAGATGCATATTTCCAATAAAGTCCGTTTTCATGATTTTTATGCATATAGCCATACTTAGTACATGTGGTTGTACTAACTCCATGCTTTTATCTATCTATATAGTTTTTGGTAGGTGAGAAGCTTTGAGAAGTGAAGACTTGGACTTAGAAGATCCTTCAAGAGAAGTTGAAGTCTGTCCTCACTTGACTCGATGGTATATATGTCTTTTATGTTTCTTATTGAAGTATTGTAATAGACTAAGTATTTCTATATTCGTATTTTGAAGTATGGGTGTGTCCCAATTATTCTTGTGTCTTAAGATGATGAGTTTGAGACTTATTATTTCCTATTACTTTTATATGAAAGAGATTTTGAAGACTATATTTGTTTTGTGAAAAAATTTAATTTCGCACTACTTTTCACTATGTATATGCAATGAATTATATGAAAAGAACTCTGAGAGTTTGATGACTGGTTACAATCAAAGATTGCAACCTAACTTCTAAGGTATGGTTTTGGGATGTGACATCTTCATTGTAGTTTCCACCTCACGAGATCTTTGGGAAACCTACCTTCTTCATTGGAAGGGACACCTCATTGTCTAGTTCGCTCGCTGCTAAGCTAAAGTCCCTTTTTGAAGTGTTTTTACATCATCCTTAACATTAGTTTATAATATAGGTCTTAGGAGAATAACTCCTTTTATAACATAATCATAGCTCCTAGGTTCTAGGATGAAAAATTCCTAACATCACAACAAAATATTAAGTGAGAACATTAAATCGTATTCACAGTAAAAAAGATGCATAAGAGAATCACTGCCTATCAATCATAATCATACACCTATCATCATCTCACATTAATCATGTTCATATACTTATAATACATTCATAACTTCATCATTTATACTTGAATTGAACAACATTATCAAGAATAGGCCAACATTAATACAATAGAGTATTCATGATCTTGAAAGGTTTAACAATGGCTTCCAGGAATCTCATCACAGATCTCACCCCAATCCATGTTATTCACCAAAAAATTATATCATTATTATCATATAATAGTAAATTATGCAATAACATATTCAACTTCATCTCCTTTAATCAGATTCAATCCAATTCACAAGTTAGGGTTAGAAGAAGAAGAGTATTTATGGGTCATTATAGAGATTTAGGACAAAGATTTAAGGGATACATCAATCAACACATAAATATACATAAACCATCAATAATAATCGAGTTAAGACTACACTATTAAATTTAGAAAGGAGACCCACAAAATTAGATGAAAACTAGTTTTTTCAAGCACATTGAAAACAAAACTTTGAAGAACCTCTTGGGGAAAGGAGTCCCAAGAGTGAATATCTCCCATACCTATTAAGACATAGATTTTTGTAGTGTAAAACCTTGATCTTGAACCCCTATATAATCTTGGACTTGTTCTTTAATGGGGGTCTTTAGAGTAGTGACCGAAACTAGAGGGAAGTGGGATCTATTTGGCTTTTGGGATTTATGAGGTGTTAGGTATGTTTAATGACTTAGGTTTATTAAATAGTCCTAAAATAACTATTTATAGCCGACCCTAATCATTAATTAATTAATTAACTAATTACCTAACCACCCCTACTTAATCAGTGTGGAGGCAGTGAGATAGGGGTCCATCGTGAGACCCCGTCAACGCCCCATCGTCCCAATCATGTATCGTACTAGCCAAACGTTGTTTGGGAGAAAGACTACATTTTGGATTCCATGGGGAGGATTCTATGAATAGACTTACGACACCATCGACAGGGCATGAACCCATCGACGGCTCGTCAATCCACTTATTGTTGTACAATATTTTTTTGACTACTTTAAGGGTCAAATGGTTGGTCCTCCTCTAGTGCCCTTAGGGTGGTCCTTGGGGAGTCGTATGCTGAAGTTTTTACCCTAATAACGCACTAAGGTGTACCCAGTTCTTTATACAAAGTTTGACCTTGATAGGACTCTTTAAACCCCGTACAAACCTAAAGCCACACTAAGTCACTTTCACTAGTCCGCGGACATCGTGGTCGTTCCTTGAAGTTTAGGATTAATAGTTCCTAATTAAATTGATTACCTTCACTTAGGCCTTAAAACACAGTTTTAAGAAATTTGACACTAGGTGAGACTCTAGCCCAGGTCCTTGGTATTTCCAAGGAATAACATTAAGTTTGCAAGATAATAGCTTAATCCGATCATTCCCGGTGACTTGCATCACCACAAGGATATTCTTTATCTCATCAAATAAATTATGGGGATCCTTACCAGTCTGGGATCCTAAGAACTCATGATAATTAATCCTAACGAAATCATGAACCCTTGTTGTTGTTGATCCACCATTAGCATTGACATGAGCTTGAACCCATTGATTGTTTTGGTTGGTGACACTCTAAGACCATATAGATATGGCATTCCAAAATTCGACATTTGAGACTTCCTAATCTTTTAATGGAGGATCTGCATTAGCATTCCTAGCATTCACATTCCCACTTTTAGATCTACGAGGAGGCATGATAACTGAAACACAGAATGTCATGTTAGAATGAGGAATTAGATTATACCTTACGCACGATAAGAGTAACAATAAAATGAAGATATTTACTAAATAATTATGTAGCCTCCTTCTCATTAGATGTGGTGCACTCACACCAAAGAAAGGGACACTACTCATTGCGTCTTTTGTACTCCTAGGAAACTTAAACCTAGTTCTCTGATACAAAGTTGTTCATGTCACGAGGATACCCCTTGAAACGGACACGAGATCAAGGAATGCAGGTATTCCCAAGCTAGCCCTACTGTAGGATCATGATCATGCTAAATATAATAAATTAAGGTGAAAATTAAATCATAAATAAAATGAAAGGATGGTAATAATAATATACTATAACTAAGATAAATGTAATAGCGATGAGTTTAATTCAAACAAGATATAAACTCAATACTATGTGAAATCTATCTATGTATGGAAAAAGGATCTAAACTTACTAAAAATATTTGGGACATGCCCCAACAAGAACTAGAAAAACTAAAACAAAAAAGTAAAAATAGTGAAACGAAACTCATGACTATTGTCCTCGAATAATGAGGACTCACCACTAATTCAGCTGAAGTAAAGATCGAGAACCGATATATGCGTGATCTGGAAGCTATGAATCTAAACCTACATCATGAGAAGATGTAGCACACGTATGCGTCAGACAAGAAAGGTAGTTAGCATGAATGAAAGAGTAAAGTTGAATGAACACATGATTGAACAAAGCAATAAATAAATGAAATAATATGAACATGATATAGATGCTGAAATACTGAACATGACTAATCTGAATGTAATGACCCCGTTATAACATGTTGAGACTAAATATTGGAATGTGGTCAATGCAATTGAGCATAACTGACTATGGAAGCTACTTATAGATGATAATAAAACCATATGAGCGAAATATAGAGTTCGATATAAATTTCTCATCGAGAGGAGCCAGTATACCCTGCTAGAGCTATAGAAGGATGCTGGCGCGATCACTAAAATGATGCTAAGGGAGGGGACTTATGTAAGGCCTCTAAAAATGAACTAAAGTGATTAGAGCCTCACATGTACCTTAAACGGTTAATAATATGTTAATTAAGTGTTTTACAGTGTGTATACATGATTTGAAGTGGTTTGGAGGTTAAGCATCTAAGAACGTCCGAGATGTTGGAATGTTAGCCTTGAGACGTCCTAGTGTTTTCTAGTGTGCCCTGATATGTTTTACGTGTTGTTTGATGCTAAAATTGATAGGGAAGGACCTCAACATGTTTGTGATCGTAATTAGGTTCGAAATGTTCAGGCATGACTCCCCAAGGACCACCCAAATGGGTCCTTTAGGAGGACCCAAACGCTGCAAGAGGTGAAGGATGGGCGGTCGTTCCACTAACGGTCCATCGAGTGCCCTTGTCGATTGATGCCTGCAACTGATTCCATGCACGCTGGTCACTTATGGGGTGAATGGGAAATTCACCCCACGTCCAAAAATTAGTATGGATGCTTATTATGGGCTACTTTAGGTATTTATAGTTACTTAAAAAGATCAAAACCCCTATTCGAATTCATTCTTCAAATTTCACCCTTCCCTCTCAAAACAAACTCTGTCTAGAAACTTCCATTGGAGATGAAGCTCAAGAACAGCTTGGCAGTTCTTCAAGTTTTCGTGTATTTCTTATTTAATAATGTATGATGATCCTTCATCATTAGTTAACCTTATATCTAAGATGTTGTTTCAAAGAGATTTAATGATCCAAATTGGTATCTTTAAATCTAGCCATGGGTTCGTTGTCAAAAAGATGTCAAAAGCATTATTATGATAAATTGATGATTATCTACTGATTTAATGATGAATTTCAACCAATTTTCATCAAGAACCCATGATCCATCTCAATTCTCGATTTAGCCTCTAATGTGGGTAATGTAATGTTGTTGAGATGTTGATATAGTGTGATTTCAATTATGTTAATGTACCTATAGCTAATGTTTTCTATTAGAATTGATGTTGAATTGTTTGGAATTGATCAATGATGACCAAAGCTTGGAGAATTGGTAAGATTTCCCTATTTCTTTTACTTTGTATAGAATTGGTAGTTGAATTGGCCTTGAACGGCATTGTGTGGTATGGTCCAATTATGGTGGAGGTTTTTACTTTCATGTCAATCTCTATATGTTTTTATCATGCAAATTTATGAATTATTTAGTGTGGTTATGATGATCACACAATGTGAAGGATACGCCTAGTTTCCAACGCTAGTGTCCTATTCTCTGTATATTGATGATGCTTCCTATATAAGAATTATTATGATTGGACTAGTTCTGGTATACATGTTGATGATTTCATATTCTTGTGTAGAATCATCCCTACCTATGAAACCCTAATGAATGTGTTGTTTAAAGCATGATTAGGAGTCCTAGATTCAAATGTTGATGATTTCTTCTCTCCTATGCTATAATGTTGTGTGTGGTCTATGCGTGAATGTGTATTGTGGTCTTAAGAGGGTGGCTGCCTCAATATTATGTTGATAGAATTATGTGATCATACAATGTACACACACCTCATGCATGTCTATGGGTAGTATAGGTTCATGGTGCCTAAGGAAAGGAATTCTGATATGCACTAATGTTTACTGCTATGCATGTAAAGTCTATGATTCATGTAAGTATGAAAATGTATCTTAAATAGGATGACTTGATAGGTGCACTAGTGTAGGCAAGGGTATGTGACTTTTCCTATACATTGCACATGTCTAGCTTGATAGAATAGTTCCTAGGGTGATTAGTCTAGGCACATGAATATGAATGCATGATTAAGATATGAACATGAAAGTATATGCTATGATGTCAAGAATATGATATGATGAAGTATACAGATGTGTAGTGTCTAAATGTGGTATGTGAAATGTTTCCTCATATATGAACATATACACACACATGAATGAATGCAAAATGAAGCATGTATGATAACCTAGTAAGTAGAGTCCTTTGACAGGTTTGCTCAATTGTACTCTAAACTAGACTATGCTATGAAATATGATATATCCATGTGAAAGGATATTCTCACATAATTTAGGTTGATGAAAGGAAAATTCTCCTCTTTAACCAATGAGCTATGCATATGAGGAGTCAATCTCATATAGTCTATTTTTATGAAAGTAATATTATTAAAGACTTCTCAAAAAGGGAACTTAGCTAAGCATCGAGTGAACATGACAATGAGAGGTGTTCACTCCCCTTGGAGGTAGATTCACCCTATGGTACCACATGAGGCTTTGACTCCCCTTGGAGGGAGATTCACTCGATGGTTTCTCATGAGATGGGCACTCTAATGCGAATGGTCATGTAGAGGGTCCAATACACATTTCCTAGTTCCTTAACTATTTTACCTCTATAGGACCTAGCAAGTGAATTCACCTAATATGTTTGCATGATTTTAATGTTCTACCTTGACAAGTGGAGCACCACTTTTCGGTGTGATGTTCCATAACACCGGATTCCATGTTTAGCTAACATGGTCTTATTGTAAGTTAAGGCTAGGGTTTCACTAAAGTAAAATTGACAGTGGAAGTAAAGTGATGAATTCTAACTAGGATAACCTAAGGGAAGTTGCTTAGGGTAGGTGAGAGTATGTAACTTGCCTATGGATTGCAAAAGTAGCTACTAAATGGAGTTCTGGGAAGGTGTTCTATATGTAAATGTATATGTCTATGTATCTTGTGCATGACATCATGGCATTCACCTACTTGTTATGATAATATGCATAGTATGAGCCCTATGGTGTCGATATGATGAAGTCTCATTTTATGTGCATGATGTTGGTCTTAATGACTATATGATGAAGGTCTTACTTGGAATATGTTAAGTTTTCTATACTTATCATGTTGATGTTTGAAGTAAATGATGATGCTAGTAGTCTATTTGTGTTTAACTTAGTATGTGTGAGGTTATGGGGTTTCACATGTACATTGCACTAGTAGGCTTTGATTGGGATTGTGAGTAAGTTGTAACGATTTGTTAATGAAACGAAGTCCAAGTATGCTAATGTTGACTAATTGCCTTATTTTGATGATGTAGGAATCCTTGACTTGTATGTTGTCTTGGAATGAGTCTTCAATTTGGTTCATAAAGTATGTAGGGTCATATGTGAATTATGTGTATCATGATATGCTATGTTTCTACGAATGCCTATGTTTAAGTAAATGAAGGTTGCATGAATGTTCACCTTGGTGACCTTAAGGTGATGTTTGATGTGGATGGTGGAATTGGACACTATTCATACAATGCACCAAGTGTTACTAGGGGGTTACCTGGGGGTAAAGGACTTAAGGTAAAAGGATAATGTTCTGAAATGCTAAATGTGCCTTAAATGAAATATGTGGTTTTATGTGATGTGATGAATATTGTCTATGCCTACTTGAAGTATATGGACTATATTGTTTAATTGTGTCAATGTTATGAAGAATCTTTATAAAGGCATGATGCATTGTTTCTAAGTAAATGTCATCTTTAAATACATGTTTTTGCATGGTCACCACAATTTATGAATTTGGGTACTGATATCATTCCTCTTCAAATTTTTACACAAAGTGTAGGTGCTGTTGACTAGAAGATATCTCTTAAGTGAAGGACTTGGTAGATGTTTCCCAAGCTCAAGAAAGGGATCCTTGTGATCCAGGGATTTCCTATGTCAAGTTCCCATTTAAAGTACATGTAATATCTTATTTTTTATGTTATGTTGTTAAGGGTGTTGTTCCAATTAAAGTACATGTAATAGCTTAGTTATTATGCTATGTTGTTCAGGGTTGTGTCCCAATTCTATTCTAATGATATTGAGTCTGAGATGGCAAAAGAGAGTTAGAGTCTAACTATGTATTATGACTTATATTATGTTTATATGAAGTGATGTTTCTATCATATGATGTGCTATGAAAAGATCTAAAATTTCCTCTAAATTTCTTATGAATATGATTAATGATGCTTATGGGCTTGTACAATACATCCGAGACATCAAGTACGCTATGTTACTTATAGGGGGTGCTTCCCGGTCGGGACAACTTATAACCTACGTGACTAGTAGTTCTAGCACTATTTGGGTACACTGAAACTTACTCAAACTAGGTTATGATACTCCCAATGTATTGAGTAATTTACACCATTATGACTGAATTTCTTTAAGTTACTGGATAGCACAAATTGTAAATGCACACCGCGAATTTAACAATAAACCTGATATTGATGCATTAATAACTAAGGCATGTGTAACTTAATAACTAAAATATCAGACCTAGAATGTGTTATTCAATATTTAAAGAATACATATCTAGGGTTCAGGTATTCAAGCAATAAATTGAATATTTATGTACTAATATAATGTGTATAATTCTAAAAGCTAAGAATCAAACTATTCCATCATTCAAGAAACCCTAGGTCTAATCATAATAAGGGAATCATGAAAGTGACGTAAAAGTAGGGACCTACTATGTGAAAGGAACCAATAGAACTACAACAAAAATAATCATTAGCGGCAATTAATTTTTAATTGCCGCTAAATATTTATTTTACTGGCAATTAACACTCTTTCTATATGTCCCTAAAGACTTTAGAGACATTGTTTCTAATGGCATTTAACTAATGCGTTTAAAGACTTTATCACTCTTTATTAATGACAATATTTAATACCTCTAAAAGTTCTTTTTGTTATAGTGTAGTGAAATTCCACATACCTGATGACGAATTTCACAGAGATATTCTTTGAGTTTTGGGCTGGAACTGAAGAAAATTTCACACCGCGAGAGTACACCCTAGAAGAAATGGTGGTCTTGGATTGCAAGATGGCGTACTTGACCTCTCGAAGGTCTTGTACAAGACTTTTGACATTATTCATTGCATGCATGCATGAAAAATAGTGTGAAATTAAAACTTTTCACATGAAATTATCTCATAAAAACTTTCATAAAAAAACCATTGGAAATACTAAGTCTCAATATACGCCAATCTTAGACTCAAAAATACTTGGGACACGACCCATATAATCGAAATATAGAAGCTTAGTCTATTACAATTATTACTTTGTTAATGAAAGAATCTAAAGATAGTTATGTCCTGGAATCAAGTGAGTACATACTCCAACTTTGCTTGAAAGAGTCCTAGATTCCAAACATTGCTTCAAGACACCTCTGACCTTCTAGCCACACCTATAGAAATAGACAAAATTTAAGGAATTAGTGTAATGCATGTACTATGTACTACATAATGCATAAAAGCATGAGAAACGAACATTTATATCAAAATATGCTCATTTACAGTAAAACATCCTACTATAATATAGAGAACCACATATCACACCAACTACACATACAAGTCACATATCACAAGATAGCATCAAGAACAGATCAAAACACATAAATATGAGACCCTCCTACCAAAGGTGATTCCAAAGCTCATTTAAGTGAGTTTTGAAGCGACCGCCCGTACAATCCCTTTACACACACCAACGATCGTTTATACTACCTAATATAAGATTATTCTCATTTCATTAATCAAACTTCCTACCTAGAATGAATCTAAGACTCACCTAAGTAGGAGAAGAAGAGAACACACATACACCCTCTCCAAGCCTACCTAAGCAATCCTCAAAGACACTCTAGATACTGCCTTTTCATTAACATACCTTCACATAATGGACTTGGAGAAGACCTAGGGACTCACATAATAACATCTTCAAAGCCTAATTGTTCAATGTCTAAACAACATGCTCCACTACCTAAACTTCATAGAACTTGACCAACACTAGCATGTATCTCATATGATGAGAATAGGCAATAGCCGACATAGACCATGGTAGCTAAGGATGGAATTCGGAGTCAACCCTACTCTGATAAAGGGTGTTCTACTTGCCAATGGTAGAACTAGGACACAACCCATGTAGTCACATGGTTAAGGAATATCGAGGATTTCTTTGTTCTCTAATGACATCTTATTTAGAGCAACTTCGCAAGCATACTCACTAGATGCTGGACTTTTTTCTCATAGAGTAATTCAAATAAAGGAGTATATGAAGAGGTTCTTTATCTAGCTCACAACAAAATCATAAGACCTTACCAAACAATCCCTACGGTTGCCTTACAATGGTTAAGAGGATAGCTCAATGACTTTCTTAAGGATGATTTCATGTCTTTCAAGACAATTAGCCTTAAGTCCACCATTCACACAAGAAGGATACCATTACGGCTTTCAACTTTAAGGATATCATAACCTTAATCTAGGTTGAAGGTTCCACATAAACGACCTTCTTAACTATGTTCTAAGAAACATTTCAATAACACATACAAGACTAAGGAGCTTTAGCTTACTAAGTCAAGGACCCATATTCACATTCTACATGTATCAAGTAAAGGAGAAAAGTCTACCAAAAGAAGGCACATATATGCTTTAATTTATCACATATAGCAAATCATTCAAGAAGCACATAGGGACAACCAATTCAACTAAAGGTCACCCTATTCACTAATATAGAACCATAATTATACACAATTACAAGTCTCATACAAATCATCAAGAATCATCATACTTCAATACCAAGTAATACACATAAGGACTTCATTATAGCCTACTAGAGATACATATTATCAACATGCAGAACTCATGCTTTGACTTCACATATACACATAAGCCATAAATTCCTTCACAATACTCACATATTAAAGTTATAACCTGATAATACCACAATTCATAAAGTAACACCGACGAGGCCACATAATTCTCGAGTATATCACATAAGCACCGCCATCATAAGTGGACCATACCAATCATCATCATAATTCAAGACCTATACTACACAATATAGAGAAATTTAGGGCATCATAACACTAATCCAATCTCATAACTTCATTCCATAGCCAAATAAACCCACACAATACTGAAAGGTCCATACCAATGACCATGATAACCAATTCAATCCAATAATCTCAATATAAAACGAATTCTAAGAAATACAATGCCAATTCATTAATTTATGTCAGCCTACATATGATTCTAACATGATTCTTTCATAATTCAATAGATCAAACCAAACTACACAAGAATTCAATAGTATACAGTCATGATCAATTCACGCATAATATAGTCAAAACAAGAAGTTCATGATTTGCTTGGTTTCATATATTTTTTAGGTAAAAATCATCAAACTAACTTCAATTCAACTATAATACAATGATTCAAAATGTTTTATGCAAGAACCCGTAGATATATAACAAGTTAGAAGTTCATCTTTTGACAAAGTCTTGGAAAACCATATTTAAGATTGGATACTTGAAGAACAAAGATTCAAGGATGAAAACCATACCTTAATGATGCTAGACCACGAAAATTGAGAAGAAATGATGGAGAAATCAACTTTAAAGCTCCAATCTCATTTCAAACATCAATGGTCTTCTAGAGAGTTCTTTAAAGGTCTTGGGGTTTTAATTTTGAATAATTACTTGAATAGGGGTTCTAGACTTATAAAGCTACTTAAAATACCTAAAATGGACTTAATAAACCGTACAACTAATTTTAAGAAGGCTAGGTGAAAACCCCCAAAGTGCCCTTGGGTTGGCCAAGACATCTGTAAGAAATTGCTGGTGTCAAACGACGATTTTCACTGACTCCCCGTAGACCCACCAATGGACCGTCATTTAGGTCCGTGATTTGGCTCAGAGGCTAGCTAAATTGGAGCACAATATCCCCTTCCTATGTTTCAACCTGATCCCACCACCTACGGGGCGTCGATCAGCCTACTAGGCGTTGATTGCCATCCGTGGGTGGAGCTGGTTTTGACAGCTTTTGTCTAGGAGTTGGGTCCTCCTCAAGGACCCCTTGGTTGGTCGTTGGGGAGTTTCTCCCAGAATTTTCCAAGTCGAATATTCTTTTACATATTTTAAGGACCTCTCACTTAAATTTTATCCAAAACGAACATGTAAAACTTAGCGAAACACACAAGGGACACAAGCACATTTCAAGGCAAACATTTGGAACGTCATTGACTTTCTTGGACTTTGACCTCCAAACATCACCAAACTTTAGATACTCTTTGATACATCATTTTAAATCATTTTAGGACTTTAAAACCTTATAAAAACAAGTGTTATGATCTAGTTTCACCTAAGTTGTTTTAGAGGTGCTAGAGAAAACTTGATGCTTTCTTGGAGTTAGGGATGGTCAACTTTTACTCCTCTTTTAATTTCATATGTTTTGATAAATGATTTTAATTAAGTAAGTTCTAGTTATATTTCTAGGGTAAATATTACTAAAACCTCACCATTTATGGTCCAAACGATGTAGCTTAGTGGTACAATGATATAGGAAAATACCAAGAGAACGCTAACTTAACTGCTGTCGAAGTGACTAACGGACGGGACTGTAGATTGGGCTTGTAGGACATGTCTACCCACAGGTCTTCACATTAATGAGCATAACATTTACTCGGAGGTCGGGTTTCAGCTAACTCAGTTGTGTTGGAAGAAGATTCAATTATATGTCATATCATATATCATGGGACACATAATTTTTTTTGCGATAAGAGTGATTACCATTTGAAGTTGATCCCATTAGAAATTGCCCCCTAATTGTTTGTTGGCTTTCACCAATGATCAAGCATACGTAACATGGATGGAACTATGGTTCTTGCTAGTCGGTCGTCGTTCATGTTTTATAGCTGGGTACAGGGGGCATCTATCCCTGGACGGTGGTCTGGCCTATGGACCGTGGGTTTGTCAGTGGGTCGATACTTAGACGATTTTTCTATTCTTGTTAGGGGAGGGGTTGTGGTGGTGAATCACGTAGAACCAAAACGAGCCATGGTCTGACCTATCTGTGTGTGGCAATCGTGTTTTGCACATAAGACTTCTCAAAATGTGTAATTTTTGTCTATTTAGGATATGAGGTGTTAAAATAAATCTTGAATAACACTTCTTGTTGTTCTTGGGATGTTTGGTCAACGTTTTCCTCTTCTTTGTTTTCCAAGTATGGATGAACTTTCGAAAATGAGGGTTATGGTTAAGTTTACTAAGTTATTAGACTTAGACTATGTAAACCAACGTAGATTACGCATTAAATGATGTAGTTTAAATACCCAACGCATATGAAAAATACTTAAGTTACCCTCACTTAAAAGCTTATGAAGGCCATCCACGGAGAGACCCACATAACATCGTTTCTTAGATTGAAGTTGTGGTTCGTGGTTTGCCCGGAAAGGATTTACTAAAATGAGGATAGCATTTTATTTGGAGCTGGGGATTTTAGTTTACCTGGGGTCGTTGGGAAGAGGATTCAATTATCTTTAATTTAATAAGTCATGGGCCACCTACATTATTTTGTGCTAAAAGATATGGTCGTTTCAAGTTAACCCATAAGGAAATTCTTTCCAATTGACTGTTGACCTTTACTTATAGTCTGAAGGTCCAATCACGGAATGTAGTGTCAACCATGGATTGGATCAGCGACCATTAACATTTGGACCTTAATGATGGAACATAACGTATAGTCTATTGTTTTTCACACAGTCAGTGGGTGGTTCATTCAATCCAAGGACCAGTTTTTCAAAAAACTAGTATTTGCTTAATTTTGAAGTCTAAGGGTTACATTATCTCCTCCTTCTAACACTCACCGTGGAATTAAGTCTAAAAAAGCTGAGTTTTGAGGGAATGTGGTGCCATCCCTTCCTCTAAGTACTAGAAACAAATATATTACTAAACTAAGTTCCAAGAACGTGCAAATATGCTGAAATACAAAAATAATTTAGGGAACAAGATGCTGAGATTGAATTACACAAGATAAACTAATAGACTAGAGAGCAACTATAACCTCGACCAAGAACGGAATCCGAAAGAAAGAGGTGAGGATAATTGGCTTTCATGATTTCTTATGCTTCGTAAGTCACTTCTTTATTTCTCAACCTACGAACATGACGGTCGAAAATCTCAACGGAACCTCTTCATAAGTAAGACTATCATCCACATCAAAACTCTCTAATGGTCCTATATATTCCATATCACCCACACACTTCTTTAAAAAGCAAATGTTGAAGCCTAGATGAATCGTTGCTAGTTATGGTGGCTACTCTAATTAATAAGCCACATTACTAACCCTTCTCAAGTTTTTTTAAGGACCTACATATCTTTGTAAGATCTTTCCATTCTTTCCAAATCATAGCAGCTCCTTCATAGGTGACACCTTAAGAAAAAACCCGATAACCAATTACAAACTCTAAGTCCCTTCTCCACACATCTACATAGGACTTTTGACAACTCTAGCTATCTTTAGTATGCATTTGATGTGGTAAAATTTTCCCATACCCACATTAACTGAATTTTGCCTAATAAATTATGCTTCACCTACTTCGAACCAACAATCATGGACCTGCATCTACGCCCGTAGAGTGCCTCATATGGGGCAATCTGAATATTGGAATAAAAGTTATCATTTAGGCAAACATTAATATGTGAGGTAGATGATCATCCCATCTACCATTGAAATCAATCACATGAGATTTCAACATCTTCTCTATGGTTTGAATGGTATGTTCTGTCTGACCATGCGTCTATGAATGAATGTTTTACTAAAATTTACCTCAGTACTAAGACCTTTCTAAAACAATTTGCTTAAATGAGAAGTAAACTAAGGACCTCTATCTGAGATTATAGATAAGGGAACCCCATGAAACCTTACTATCTCATTGATGTACAGTTTGGCGTAGTACTTTGCTAAATCTGTAGTCATGAAAATACGAAATGAGCAAACTTACTAACTCTTTCCACTATAACCCACATAGAGTCATGATGTCTCTATGTAGGAGGTGTCGCTCCTGTTTAACATCCATGAGGACTAGTATAGGGTGATTTCAGACAAAATAAATATAGGCTCCTAATAGATCCATTAGACACCAAGCAATACAAATTGGACAAACACTTAGCACGTTAAGTCTAATATTGACCTCTAGGTTTTAATTAGACATGTTTGCAAACACAAATAGAGTGAAAAGGTCGCATACAAACTGTGTGCATACAAAATTATAACAATCATTATTCAATTTTAATAGAAGAAAGTTAGTACAAGGCAAGAAAATAAACTTAACTGATTTTTTAGATGTGGCACAAAAGTTATTTAAGTGCATAAAATATGGCAAAAAGTAGTTTATTTTATAAAATATTTATATTAATTTATCAAATGCACAAATGAATCATTAGCCAATTTTAAGAATAAAATAATGCATTAACTTATTTATTAACATTAAGTAGAAGAAAAAATTGATTTCACACCATTGTTTAACAGGGTAGAAAAATCATAATAGAATATTATTTAACTCTTGAACGTGCTGAAACCAGTGACAAATTATATTATTTCAGTCATTAGCATGTTGAACATTAATTAATAGGCCTATGGATGTTTAAAAGTGAAAATACTCGTAGCACATGTAGGCATGATCTTCTAAACCTCAAAAAGCATATAAAATAAACTAAACTTATGAGCATGATTTTCTAAGTATGAACTGCTAGAACTAAAAATGCCCAGAAAATCTACACGTATAGTATCAAATTAATCTTAATCAATTTCGACATTTTAAAAAATTTAGCATACAAGACATGTTCTAAGAGTTCAAGATCATAACAAATTTAATACAAATTCATGACAAGGTGATTAATATGATTGAGTTATACAAAAATAAGTTGAGTTTAAGCTAATTATTAAGATATTCCTATATGTTTACCTATTCCAAATTATTTAAGTGTTATAAGTCAGACCTTCCACAATCACACATACATTTTTAAAAAATAAAGAAAACATTTAGCACATATATCCCCTCCCTTCCTTAGACGGTCCCCCAAATTATATTATATACGAAGAGGGTTGAGAGTTATACAAGAATTACAAATCAAAGTAAATAAAACATTATAAACACAAACGATAAAATTAAAATCTTTTCTAAAAACCCCATGCCAATGCCAAGTTAAGTGAAATATTTATCAACAACGAAAATTAAATTTAATCTAATACTAGATCCGAACGAAGCAACCGAGTAAAGATGCACTTCAAATGTTTACCAGAATCTTAATTCTTTTAAAAGCATAGAGCTATATTTTAAAATATATTTTTTTAGAGTGCAAGCCAATGTCAGAATTTGAGACTGAATTATAATGAAGGACTGGGTCCTTTTTATAGTCTCTAAGAGACAACCAAATAACGAAAAAGAATAAAGGGGAATTAATTAATATTTTCCTTATTTTAAAAGAGTCAATCAAATTTATTAATTTATTTTTACCAAAGACAAGGAAATAAATTAAGAGTCATAATAAAGTAAGCACATGCCAACACATAAAAGCAATAGTTATCTTAGTCAATTATTTTCCTAATAAAAACAGTCAGAAATAAATAACTAAGAATCAGTCAACTCAAATATTTATGGAAGGAGGGATTAATTTAAAACATGAATCAGCACAATGATTTTAAAGAAAATGATACACGCCTTAATTTACAAACAATAGGTAGAGGAGATTTCCAAAAACTGAGCAAACTAATTATCAATCAACAGAAGTTTAGATCATAGCATAGTAGCAGGGAAATTATGAAAGAGTAATTAACCAGATTTGCGGATTTAAGAATCATTATGATTATAAATTAGCAAACTAATGAATTCATAATTTTATACTCATTTTATAGAAGCAAATAAAGTGAATCAACAAGCAGAAATAACTAATTTTAGGAGAATAAATATATTTTTAATTAGTCATCTAAATCGAAGTTACAAGAAGGAAATAAAGTCAAGATAATTTAACATATAACAATTTACTTTATAAACGGAGAAAAATATAAAGCCATTGATTAGGATTATGATCTGCATATTAAATCAAATAAAACTCAAAAATTTTAAACTAGAAAGATCACAAGAAAGCAATAATCACGAAATATGCACAGAAAATCACAACCTAAGAATACTTTTTCTAATCAAATAATCGGTATGTAATAATCATTGAACAACCAAGATAACAGAAGGATGTATGAAACTCACACTTCAACGTGCTCATCTTAATTGAAAAAAACCAAAAAATTGAAAATACGGGCTTTAGAATTAATGGGAAAATTACTCGGATGGAAATGTGAAGGTCCATAATTTACAAACTCGAAATCATCAAAATATCCATGGGGATCCACTGCATGACAGAAATTCCAAGCTGGAGCAACATAGATCTTGTTGTTGTTGTCGTCCTCGAGCTCGCCGGAGAAGCAAAGGGGCGCTGGTGTTGGACTGTTGTTTGGCATCGGAGCTGGAGTTGGTTCTCGCCTTTTTGCTGGCCTGAGCTACCGGACCATTAGAAGTCGTTGCCGAAGAGATTCTCCCTGCTTGTGCTGGGGCTGCTTTCCTCCCTCCGAAAAAAGGAGGAGTGGAAAAGATGATGGATGAGACTGGGCGTTACCAGGTGGAGCTGCTACTCGATGGTGGCCTTGCTTGGATGGTTGTTCGCTGCACAGTGGTGCCTGCCGGAGCTGCTGCTTCCCGGTGGTCCTCGGCTATTTCCCCGATCGCTGGTTGGAGCTGTTTGTCGCTTCTCGCCGGAGCTTGCCTTCTAGGGAGGGAAAGAAGGAGGATCGGCGCTTTGAAGAGAAAAGAGGATGAATGTATTTAAAGGATAGGCTTTGGGGTCATTAGTTGTTTACAAGGAAAGATATGAGATATTTAATCATAGCCATTCAATTAATATGAGATGAGTCTCTACTATAACATTTCAAAAAATTACATGTCTAGTGAAGAGCATAATAGGTCTTTAAGAATGTGTATTGGGGTACATTGACATTTAATGCCCAATATTGAGAAATATTGAACATAACATAGAAAAATGGCTAAGGAGTATTAACCAATTTCTATATAATACCCAAATAAGCAAAATATAGGGCATATTAAAAAATATTGGCTTAAAGGGTGTTAGCTAATTTTCTAACATTAATGAGCTTGTTTAAGAAATGTACCTGCAATGAAGACCTTAAGCTAAAAACATATATTTTCTAATATTTGCACACAAAGTACTTGGCATCCAAGTGTCAAGCCTAGTACCATAACACATGATCATTTAAAATGATCATGTAGATTAAACAGTGCCCAAGGACATAGTGAGGATCCTTAGGACAATAAGTAAACATTCCCAAATAAACCATAAATAATAATTAGTTAGGAAAGTGCAACCAACCCATGTTCAAGCACATGTACAAGACATGTGAAGAAGCTGCCAAAGGAGGGGACCACCCTAACCGAATTCGGGTAGGGTAGTTAGGGGGTGCACAAGGGACCACTCCATGTGTGGCCTAACCTCTCTACAAATTCTAGACTCTAACATACAGCCCTAAATAACTAAATAACCTAGGACTAACTGAATTGGACCCATTAGTGCACCCGACAACCTAGGATCGAAACCGGGTTGACACTAACCTAGTATTAGTTAAAGAGATAGCCTATTACCTAACAGAGGATGGTCCAAAAGGTCATTTATGGTCCTAACAACTTAGGGGTAATTTAGTAATTCCCCTAGGTTACCTAATTAATTAATTTAACAAATTAATTAATTAATTAATTTAAAAAGGCTAAAACCGAAAATAAAAAGGAAATTTTAAGATTTCGGCTAGGACAAGAATGGGACAACCTAGTACCTAACCTATGATGGTCAAAATAGTTACTTAAGATCCTAACGACTTAAGGGTACTTTAGTAATTACCCTAGTATACTTAATTAATTAATTTAGCAACATAATTAATTAATTTAAAGGGGCAAAACCGAAATCACCAAGCAATATCAAGATTTCGGTTATAACAAGAAAAAGACAACATAGTACCTAACCTAGGATGGTTCAAAGGATTAGTTATAGTTATAACGACTTAAGGGTACTTTAGTAAATACCCTAGATAACTTAATTAAGTAAATTAGACATTTAATTAATTAAATTAAAGAATTCAAACTGAAATTCTTACACTAACCTACTACAACTCAAGAAATATCCTAGTACTTAACCTAGGATGGTCCAAAAGGGTTAATATTTGTTGCAATGATTTAGGGGCACTTTAATAGTTACCTTAGGTACCTTAATTAATTAAATTAGACATTTAATTAATTATTTTAAAGGGGCAAAACGAAATTCTTAGGAAAAATTTTAAATTCATCCAAGTATTGGGTTTTCCTTGTTCTAGTCAATCTAGGAGGGGCTTTTTAGTAATTAGTTAATTAATTTATTTAATTAACTTATTAAACCCTAAGTTGAATGAGTCAATATCAGTTCTTAAACCTAAAAATCACGTTCAAACTCATACACAAAAAGGACGCAAAAATAGTAAGCAACGAACGCGAGAAAAAGGCAGAAATTTTATCGATTTCTCTAGGGCCATTTCAAGGTTTCTTCAAGGTTTCGTTCAAGGTGGTATTTGTAGATTAAATTCTACATAAGTTATGGGTTTCTCTCCTGGACTTCTTTCTCCAAGAGAACTTTATTTCCAACGATTCAAAGATCTTGAAAACTAGGGTTGTTCCCATTTGTCGTCGAACTCCTTTGTCCATAGTATCCTTTTCGATTCCATGTTTAATATGTTAGAGATCATGTTGTTGGTATGTGGTGCTGGCTTATCTTATATGTAATATTCTTGAATTATGAATGTCGATTAACCTATGAATTTGTGATCGTATAAAGTTAAGTGTTTAAAACGTGAATCATGAATCAACGATGTGTTAGTTACACCCGTAATTGTTTTAAGTTTTGATGTGCTTGTACGAATGTTGCATTGATGTTATTGTGACGTTATGAACGAGTTAAATTAATCAAATATTAATATGATTATGTCCAATATGTCTTAGAAACGTTACCCTAAAGTCATCAACCAAGATTGGTTAAGAGAATGATACTATGGTAAGATGTGTCCGAAACTGTTATGTATGAAGATGATTACGGTTTGTTGTGCATACCTACTGCAAATGTGACTTGTTGATAATGTTGTGTTCGTTAAATGATCATATTATACTGTTCAAGATGTTTAAAAACTTTATGCCTAAAGTTATGTGATAAGGTTGGCTAAAAAGATCTCCATTAAATCATAATTTGAGTGATTGTTTGGCTTATGCCAACAAAATGGCTAACAATACATTGTCCAAGAGGGATGCATGCAAATGTCTATAATATTATGTTTAATAATTAAAAGTTTGACTAATGAATAATATACATATCAATCCAAGCATGAAAGAATGTAAAACTGGTCTATGCCAATAAAGATGGTTATGTAATCTATACCCAAATGTTTATGCCAATACTAATCATATGTCAATCTTGTGTAGTAAGAGTATAAAATATATTATAAGCACTTCTAAAGTAATTCAATGAATCCATAACCAAGGGCATGCGATTCATTCGGACAATTTCCAACATGCTCTAAAAGAATGAACTATGAATGAAGCCTCAGGCTCTTATGTAGAGACCCATAAGTCTAACATACGTTTAAAGTAAATGGACCTAAGATTTATGTAACAAAATGATTAAAACCTAGAAGGTTCAATTAAGAGTGTTGAACATACTATATGGCTAAGTGCATTGGCATACAATGAAACGAACATTCACGTAAAGGGGTGAGTAATTATGAAAAAGCAAATGTGCTAAAGTTAATGAATGAGGTGACAATATGATAAGAGGCTAATGTAAAAGATGAGAGCAATCTCAAATGAGACTAAGTAAATGTTACCAAAACGTACTCACCTATGAGAGTGTAAAGTTAATAAAGAGACCAGTCTCTATGAAAACTCTAATGAAAGTATTGAAGTTAATGCATACTTAATACTAATGATGAGATGAGAAATCATCTAATGAGCTATGATATCCTCATACTAGAAGCTAGCTTCCGTGATGTATGAGTTGAATGTAATGGAACTCTATACTGATCACTGATAAGCTAGCTGTGAGCGGTGATGCCTTGCTTCGGGAAGGGCAGAGGTTCATGGAACTCTCATGAGATGAGACTGTCCGGCAAGCTGGGTATTGATATCCTTATATCTCCTAGTCTTTGAACCTATACTGCCAATATAGGGATCTAGCAGAGTTCGACACCTTATATACGCTAGCATGTTCGGGTCACTTTGGCCGGTGATTCCAGGTCTTTTCGGTGTGGGGCAGACACTAGATTTCATGATGCTCACATGATCTATGTCATATAAGGTTAAAGTTTCCAAAGAAAGAATGAGGCTAGCCTCAAAGTATGAAAGATAATGAAATGAACGAAACCGAATGTGTTTGTGCAAGACAATCAGGACGTGAAATCTGATTCAAGTAATGACATTAGGTCATTCTTTGTCATTGCACTTCATAATCCCGATGAGAGACTTAAACTTCATCCAAAATATAGCTGGTGTTTACATCAGCCTACGAATGAATGAAATAAATAATGTGACGTACGAATGAACGAATGAAAAAGACTCTATGTTTGCTAAAGAAGGCCGTCATGTTAAGATCCCATATGTTGGGTTCTCACTTGAGATGTCTTATGCTACATCAACGATTCCAAAGTCTCGTGTATACAAATGTATAATATATAAAACATGAAAGTAATGAAATCAATGGCTTGATCAATAGAGAATTGCTTATGAAAAGTAAAGAATATATAGTGTAAAGAATGACTCACTATAAGGTAGAGAAATCATTCCTTAGTCCTTGGATTACTTACATCGATTCATTGTGGGTATGGGACTACAATGAATAAATGCACTTGTAAGTAAAACATAGGACAAAAAGAATTATTGAACTACAGAACAAGAAGAAGAAAAAGGCAGAAAAATAATCTAAGTGTACAAAGAGGAGCTCTCGGCCTAAGAGGATCAAAAATCTCAAATCTTCGCCCGAGTTGTTCTACAATTATGTTGATGATACTAATATTTTATAATCATATAGAAAATGAGTTGTGTGATTTGAATGTATTAAAATACATCATATTCATACCACAATTCACAACTAACGATTTAGGAAAGTCTAGTGACTAGGCTTTCTAGAAATAGCATGTTGTTTAGGAAGAGCTTTCTTTGATCATGCATATCCTTATGTGTATGTGTGAATAAACCCATGCTTAGTACAAGTGGTGTATAATTCCTACTATTTACTATTTTATAGATGCAGGTTAAGGGACAAATTGACGAATCTTCCAACGGTTTGGACATCAGCGTTTCTCCAGACCATTTGGTAGGTCCTCTTGATTTCGAGGATGCTACAATTTTAGTCTAGCCTTACTTTTAGACAAATCTAGTGGATGTTGTCCCTAGCGTTTCTTTCGTACTTTCATTTTGAAGCTTTTGTAATATGGTCGTGTTTGGCAACATATTTATGATATATTCTTATTCAATTACAAATTGATTATTATGATAGATGGTTGTTATATTTATGTTGAGCTTAGTATATGATGAATTCATGAAATAACTATATGAAGTCTATATATACTTTATACGTTTAAAAGTTTTAAATTTTCTTCTAAAATTAACCATATGAATATAATGAATGCAAGATAAGGCTTTTCTGCGACCTCTGAGAGGTCAACGACGCCGGTTGCTTCAGATTCCAAAATCCGGGTCGTGACAAACTTGGTATCAGAGCATGAGGTTAAATTACCTAGGATGTAAAGATCAACACAACCACGTTACATATTTTCTAACTTATGGCTGTGAAGCGCACACAATCATGACATAGAGACTACACGATGATAGGAAATTCTCCCCTTTTCTACTCTTTATCGTGCTATCTAGAGCTTTGACATGTTGTGTCATTATAAGTATCTAACTTCCTTCTTGTGTGAACGCGTAGAAGAATACACACAAGAATTAGGAAGGCCAAGTTGTTTAAGACGCCAGGCTCAAGATCTGGACTTCCCAGGAAAGGGTCATACTGTAAATGCCCTACGTGAATGAAAGACGTGTGGTGAGTGTGGTTGTTGGCATGGAGGTGAATGCATGGTAATGTCTAAAAGCCTGCTATGAGTATTGATGAGGAGGAGAAGGATAAGTTGGCTGCATATCAACTCAAGGATATGGCTTAGACATGTATTTACTTTATAAGTGTTATGCTACAATAGACTATAGAATCAGGGTAGTAAGGCTTCAGTTTCAAAATGAGTTGGGTTAAAATGAGAAGGGCGTGGTTCGAATCCAACAGGCCAAGGCAAATGCTCAGCCTCAACCAAATCCTTATGCTATAGCCGAACCCCCCAAGAGAAGCTGATTCTATGCGTTGAAAGGAAGAGAGGTTCAAGAGAAGTCCGCGGATGTGGACAATGGTAACTTGCTTGTCTTCTCCTCTCCTGTTTATGCATTATTAGATCCAGGATCTACCTTGTCTATGGTTACATCTTTGGTGGCTAATCAATTTGACTTACTTCCTGAGATACTACATGAACCGTTTCTAGTTAGTACTCCCATAGGAGACAGTGTTAAGGCCGAAGGGGTATGTAGAGAAGTAGATGGCATAGTGGAAGTCCCTTTGAAATTAAGTTGGGCGTCATTAGGTTCAAATCTTAAGGCCAACAAGATGTTCTCTAAGAGGTTAGATATACTCTTCCTAAGTCTGGTTTATGTTTAAGAAACTCTAAGTTTAAGTGCTTTAGTGGATTTGGTGTGGTAAGTCCCTAATCATATGTCTTATGATAGCACTATGTGAGTTAAAACGAAGTTATGTTGCAGTTTTTGTTTAGCATAGGCATGTTTTCTGTGTTGCATGATTTGTGATGTGCATTAAGTTAAGTGTGGTTGAGAATGAAATTCCTCAATCTCAAATATGAAACTTTAGACAAGCTTGAATGATATGCATCATCCAAATAAGTGTGAATCAGATATTCACAAAAGAGAAACATTTAAGTACGACAAAGTAAGTCATCCTCTTTGTTTAAATGATGTATAAGTGTCATTCGGGGACGAATGTTTCTAAGGGGGGGATAAAATAACATTTTGGAAAATTACATGTCTAGTGAAGAGCCCAATAGGTCTTTAAGAATGCGTATTGGTGGTACGTAGGCATCCCAATGCCAATATTGAGAAATATAGGACATAGTATAGAAACTTGCCTAAGGAATATTAGCCAATTTCAATATAATACCCAAATAAGCAAAATATTGGGCATATTAGAAAATATTGTCTTAAAGGGTGTTAGCCAAATTTCTAACATTAATGAGCTTGTTTAAGAAATGTACTTGCAATGAAGACCCTAAGCTAAACTCATATATTTTCTGGTATTTGCACTCAATGTACTAGGCATCCAAGTGTCAAGCCTCGTACCATAGCACATGGTCATTTAAAATGATCATGTAGATTAAATAGTTCCCAAGGACATAGTGAGGATACTTAAGACAATAAGTAAGCATTCCCAAATGAACCATAAATAATAGTAAGTTTGGGAAGTGCAATCAACCCATGTGCAAGCACATGTTCTAGACATGTGATGAAGCTGCCAAAGGAGGGGAACACCCTAACCAAATTCGGTTAGGATAGTTAGGGGGATAAAACGTGCACAAGGGACCACTCTATGTGGGGACTAACCTAACTACCAATTCTAGACTCTAACCTACTTCCCTAAATAACTAAATAACCTAGATCTAACCAAATTGTACCCATTAGTGCACCCGACAACGTAGGACCAAAACCAGGTTGACACTAACCTAGTACTACTTAAAGAGTCAGCCTAGTACCTAACCTAGGATGGTCCAAAAGGTTATTTATGGTCCTAACAACTTAGGGGTACTTTAGTAATTCCCCTAGGTTACCTAATTAAATCATTTATCAAATTAATTATTTAATTTAAAAGGTCTAAAACCGAAAATAAATAGGAAATTTTTAGATTTCGGTTAAGACAAGAAAGGGACAACCTAGTACCTAACCTAGGTTGGTCCAAAGAGTTAGTTAAGATCCTAATGACTTAAGTGTACTTTAGTAATTACCCTAGGCTAGTTAATAAATTAATTTATCAACGTAATTAATTAATTTAAACGGGCAAAACCGAAATCACAAAGCAATATCCAGATTTCGGTTAAAACAAGAAAAAGACAACCTAGTACCTAACCTAGGATGGTTCAAAGGATTATTTATGGTTATAACTACTCCAGGTTACTTTAGTAATTACCATATGTAACTTAATTAATTAAATTGTTCATTTAATTAATTAAATTAAAGGGGTAAAACCGAAATTCTTACACCAACCTAGTACAACTCAAGAAACATCCTAGTACTTAACCTAAGATGGTCCAAAAGGGTTAATTTTTGTTCCAATGAATTAGGGGAACTTTAATAGTACCTTAGGTACCTTAATTAATTATATTAGCCATTTAATTAATTAATTTAAAGGGTAAACCTAAATTCTTAGGAAAAATTTCAGATTTGACCAAGTATTGTGTTTTCCTAGTTCTAGTCAATCTAGGAGGGTCTTTTTAGTAATTAGTTAATTAATTTATTTAATTAACTTATCAAACCCTAAGTTGATTGAAACAAGATCAGTTCTTCATCATAAAAATCACGTTCAAACTCATACACAAAAAGGACGCAAAAACAGTAAGCATTGAATGCAAGAAAAAGGCAGAATATTTATTGATTTCTCTAGGGCAATTTCAAGGTTTATTAAAGGTTTCGTTCAAGGTGGTCTTCGTAGATTAAGTTATACATAGGGTATGGGTTTCTCTCCTGTACTTCTTTTTCCAAGAGAACTTTCTTTTCAACGATTCAAAGATCTTGAAAACCAGCGTTGTTCCCGTGTTCTCGTCGAACTCCTGTCCAGAGTATCCTTTTTTATTCCATGTTTAATAAGTTAGAGATCATATTGTTTTTATGAGGTGCTGGATTATCTTACGTTCCATATTCTTGAATTATGAATGTCGATTAACATATGAAGTTGTGGTCGTATAAAGTTAAGTGCTTAGAACGTGAATCATGAATCGATGATGTGTTAGTTACACCAGTAATTGTTTTAAGTGTTGATGTGCTTGTCCGAATGTTGCATTGATGTTATTGTGACGTTATGAAGGGGTTAAATTCATCAAATATTAATATGATGCTGTCCAATATGTCTTAAAAACATTACCCTAAAGTTATGAACAAAGATTGGTTAAGAGAATGATACTATATTAAGATGTGTCCGAAATTGTTATGTATGAAGATGATTACGGTTTGTTGTGCATACCTACTGTAAATGTGACTTGTTGATGATGTTGTGTTCGTTAAATGATCATATAGTGCTGTTAAAGATGTTTGAAAGCGTTATGCCTAAAGTTATTGTATAAGGTTGGGTAAAAAGATCTCCATTAAATCATAATTTGAGTGATTGTTTGGCTTATGCCAATAAAATGGCTAACAATACATTGTCCAAGAGGGATGCATGCAAATGTATACAACATTACGTTCAACAATTAAAAGATTGACTAATGAATAATATACATATCAATCCAAGCATGAAAGAATGTAAAATTGGTCTATGCCAACAAAGATGGTTATGTAATCTATACCCAAATGTTTATGCCAATACTAATCATATGTCAATCTTGTATAGTAAGAGCATAAAATATCTTATAAGCACTTCTAAAGTAATTCAATGAATCCATAACCAAGGGCAATGCCATTCATTGGGACAACTCCCAATATGCTCTAAAAGAATGAACTATGAATGAAGTCTCATGGCTTGTATGTATAGATCATTAAGTCTAGCATACGTTTAAAGTAAGTGAGCCTAAGATGTATTTAACAAAATTATGAAACCCTAGAAGGGTCAAGTAAGAGTGTGAAACACACTAAATGGCAAAGTTCATTGGCATACGATGAAATGAACATTCATGTAAAGGAGTGAGTTATTATGAAAAAGCAAATGTGCTAAAGTTAATGAATGAGGTGACAATATTATAAGAGGCGAATGTGAAATATGAGAGAAATCTCAAATGATCATAAGTAAATGTTACCAAAACATACTCACCTATGAGAGTGTAAAGTTAATAAAGAGACCAGTCTCTATGAACACTCTAATGAAAGTATTGAAGTTAATGTATTCTTACTACTAATGATGAGATGAGAAATCATCTAATTAGATATGATGTCCTCATACTAGAAGCCAGCTTCCATGATGTATGAGTTAAATGTAATGAAACTTTGTACTGAGCACCGATAGACTAGCTATGAGCGGTGATGCCTTCCTTCGGGAAGGGCGGAGGTTCACGTAACTCTCATGAGATGAGACTGTCCGTCATGGCGGGTATTGATCTCTTTATATCTCCTATTCTTTGAACCTGTACTACCAATCTAGGGATCTAGCAGGGTTCGACTCCCTTTATACGCTAGCATGTTCGGGTCACTTTGGCCGGTGATTCCAGGTCTTTTCTGTGTGGGGCAGAAACTGGATTTCATGATGCTCACATGATCTATGCCGGATAAGGTTAAAATTTCCAAAGAAAGAATGAGGCCAACCTCAAAGTATGAAAAATAAGGAAATGAACGATGCCGAAGGTGTTTATGCAAGACAAACAGGAGGTAAAATTAGATTCAAGTAATGACATTAGGTCATAATTGGTCATTGCACTTCATGATCCTGATGAGAGTCTTAAACTTCATCCTAGGCATAGGTGGTGTGTACATCATCCTTCGAATGAATGAAATTAATATTGTGAAGTATGAATGACGAATGAAGCAGACTCTGTGTTTGCTAAAGAAAGCCCTCGGGTTGAGGTCCCATATGTTGGGTTCTCAGTTGAGATGTCTGATGCTACATCAACGATTCCAAAGTCTCGTGTATATGAAATGTATAATATATAAAACATGAAATTAATGAATAATGGCATGATCAATAGAGAATTTCTTATGAAAGGTAATGAATATATAGTGTAAAGAATGACTCACTATGGTAGGGAAATCATTCCTTAGTCCTTGGATTACTTACATCGATTCATTGTGGGTATGGGTCTACAATGAATAATTGCACTTTTATGTAAAACATAGGACCAAAAGAATTATTGAACTACACAAGAAGAAGAAGAAAAGGATTGAAAAATAATCTAAGTGTACAAAAAGGAGCTCTCGGCCTAAGAGGATCAAAAATCTCAAATCTTCGCCCGAGTTGTTCTAAAATTATGTTGATGATACTAATGTTTTGTAATCATATAGAAAATGAGTTGTGTGATTTGAATGCATTAAAATACATAATATTCATACAACAATTCACAAACTAACGAATTAGGAAAGTGTAGTGACTAGGCTTTCTAGAAATAGCATGTTGTTTAGGAAGAGCTTTCTTTGATCATGAATAGACTTATGTGTATGTGTGCATACACCAATACTTAGAGTGGTGTACTAGTACCTACTATTTACTCTTTTATAGATGGAGGTTAAGGGATTGATTGACGACTCTTACAACGGTTTGGACATCAGCGTTTCTCCAGACCATTTGGAAGGTCCTCTTGATTTGAGGATGCTACAGTTTTAGTCTAGCCTTAGTTTTAGACAAAGCTAGTGGATGTTGTCCCTAGCGTTTCTTTCGTACTTTCATTTCGAAGCTTTTGTAATATGGTCGTGTTTGGCAACATATTTATGATATATTCCTATTCAATTTCAAATTGATTCTTATGATAGATGGTTGTTATATATATGTTGAGCTTAGTATATGATGAATTCATGAAATAAATATATGAAGTCTATGCATACCTTATACGTTTAAAAGTTTTAAATTTTCTGCTAAAATTAACCATATGAATGTGATGAATGCAAGATGAGGCTTGTCTGCGACCTCTGAGAGGTCAACGACGCCGGTTGCGATTCGAATGCCAGAATCCGGGTTGTGACAAAACGATCGATCCTCACATGAAAAATGGTTGAGATTAAATGATGAGATCTTACATTAGATTGGAATGGCCAAAATTATAATAAAATTGACTAGAAATGAAATGAAAAGGTAGTTACTATTCAAATAAAATTGATATTTAATAGGCTAGAATTGAAAGGGTTAGAATAAAATAGTCTCAGATTTAAAAAATAAAAGGAAATTTAAAGGAAATGCGATACAATTAAAATACTAAGAATATTAAAATAATTTATATAATTAAAATCACCTAAATTTTTAAAACATTTGAATTAAATAATTATTTTGAAATTTATTAATCATTTTAAAACAATTTAATAGTATTTACTACTATTTTTTTGTAAAGTATGCATACAATAATATATAATTCTTGGACCAAATTAACTGATATTTTAAACTCAAAAATATTTCAAAATTCGTATTTAATCGAATAGTATTCCAAAAAGTGTTAATGGTTGGTCAAAATTGGGTGTCAACAGGAGGTAAACCTGCAACTAAGTTTTTTTATCACTTCCCACTTCCATATAGAAATGTTAATCTACTGAGTCATACATCCTTTCTACCTCTGTTAACAATTAGGACACTTAGCCACAAAGTGTGCTATGTCCCTCTTCATGTCGTTCCACAAAAAGACTTCCCATAGGTCACAACCGGGGAGGACCCCCTAGATGTAACATAGCGCACTTTACCTCTCGGAGGTCTTATACAAGCCCATAGTTATCATTCATTTTATTGACATAGTAAATTTAGCGGAAAATTTAAATATTTTCATAGCACCTCATATGCCACAAACTTTACTTCATATACATATAAAATATAAGTCATGATATATATATAGACTCTAAGTCTCTTTTCCATCTTAAAATCAACATCATTAGAATACATTAGGGACACGACCCTTAAAAACACATTATATAGCTATACAATATTGAGATACCTTACATTAAAGACATTTGTAGGAGATCCTTGGACTTAAGGATTCCTTTCATTGAACTTGGGAATAATCTATCAAGATATTCACCATTCAAGATATACGTTAAGCATCCATAACCTATACTTTGTGTAAAAAGTAGAGAAGAATGGTATTAGTACAAGAATGCACCAAGTTTGGCAACCATGCAAAAACATGCATTTAAAAGGGACATTTTCTTGAAATCACACTTCATGCCTTTTTGAGTAAATCTTTATAAAACCTTTAAAGAATAGGATTTATATCATTCACATACTTCATATATGCGTATTCAAAGCCAAACATCATACAAAATCATATATATAATTTAAGTCCCATTCGAGGTCACTTTACACTGAGGTCATTCTTCTTAATAGTGAACTCCTTCTTTTATTTCATTAACCTCCCACGTAACCCTTTAGTGATACTTGATGCAATGCATCACTTTAGGATCACAAGGAAAAACATACATACTACTTAAACAAGCCAACACATACCATCGTAGAAGTATAATGCAACTTAGACATATTTAAGCCAAGACGAAAAGGACATCACAGTGAACTCCTAGTCATTATGCATGTATACATATTTTACTTCACATAGAACCTTATAAGGCATAATTCATGCCCCCAATCTAAGTCTACTAGTGTAATGTATATATAAGACCCCATAACCCTACACATACTTAGTAAATCTATCATGAGACCATAAGCCTTTACATCCAAGTCATATATCAACATAGTAAGAGGAGACCACTACATTTATGTCTAGAAAGACCTTCATCATATAGTCAAAAAGATCAACATCATGCATAAAGACTCATATCGTGCACATCTTCATAACTAGTGGACAGATACTACAATGTCATGCATAAGGAACATATACATAATAACATGCATTAGAACACCTTCCTAGAACTTCTTAAGGAGCTACTTGTGCAATGTCTATATGGGTTCATTACTTCCACCTATCCTAAGTAACCTCCCTTAAGTCATTCTATTTAGGGTCCTAGTTAGTTACTTCCATTGTCCATTTTACTTTAGTGAAACTATAGCTTAAACTGACATAGACCATGTGATCCTAATCATGGAATCTGGTGTCATAGAACCCCACACCGAAAGGAGGTGGTCTACTGGCCAAAGTAGAATCAAATGTGACATAGATTTCCAGGTGGATCCACTAGCTAGTATCTTACGGAGGCAACATAGTTATGGAACTTGGAGGTTCATGTGAAAATCCTCTTTATGCCAAGATTAGGCATTGTAGTTATTCACTTAGGGAAACCCTATTTATGCCTATTGAGGCATTGTGGTTATCCACCTCATGATATATATGGTGACCTACCTTCCTACCATAAAAAGGGACACACACTCATATTCAAGTTCACTCGGTGCTAAGCTAAGTTCCCTTCATTGAAAACCTTTATTATACTTTTACTTTATAAAACATAGGTTTAGGAGAGTCATCCCCTCATATGCTTAACTCCTAGGTCATAGATGGAAGTTCATCAACCTAAATCATGTAAAGAATCCCGTCACATTAACATAGCTTATGTAAAGCATCATCTAGTTTGGGGTACACATGAATATCCCATTCAAGTCCCCTCTCTTGGCTAGGTCTTCAAATATGTGTGTGTATATACATATATGTGAGCAAACCTCTGACATTACACATTAAGACACACATATTCATACATACATAATCATACATATAGAAACTAAAACTAGAACTATCCTATCAAGGTACACATGTGCAATGCATAGGCAAAGTCCCATACTCTTTCCCATACTAGTACACCTATCAAGTCATCCTAGATAAGTAAACACATATCATGCTTTCATAAAAATCATCTTAACATGCATAGTAGTAGACACTAGTGAATATGAGAACTACCTTTCATTTAGACACCATGACCTATCCTACTTGTAACATGCATGTAAAGTGAGTGTGTGTGTACATTGGTCAACATGATCCCATAATGTCTATCAACAACATATTGAAGAATCCACCCTCTTAGAACATAATACTCTTTCAAGCATAAACCACACAACACACAATAGTATAGGAGACAAGCCAACTTCATATTACACTTAAGACTCCTAACCAGTGCTATTCATGCATTCGCATAGGGGTAAATAAGTAAGGGATTAATAACCATTTTTAACTCATCAATGGCAGCACCTATACTTTACCCCAACATGGATATACGCGTGCTCATACAATAACCATACAACCTAGATCAGAACTACAACAGGAAAGTAGGCATAATCTTCTCTTAGTATCATCATAAGCACATGTTCATATATTCATCAATTTGCCTTCAAGGCCAAGGTCAACACATATATAATGACAATATAGTAAACATCGCCACCATAAGTGGACCAAACCACATAATTTCATACAACTCTTCCTCGACATTACTATAAAGAAATAGAGAAGTAGAAGAGTAGAGGAATTCTTACCAATCCTTTATCCTTTGGTCATCATTGACCATTAATACTCTTTTATAATTAAATCAACTATATGGCAGTATCTTAAAGTACCCTAGTCAAACATGAAGTTAAACATAATTTACTACAAGGCCATGATACAACTAGTACAACATATCATTAACGTGCTAGAATGTAGAAGGACATAGATCATCAACCAACTTCACTTGCATGGATTATATATCATATTTCATCAATAATATTAATCCAAGTAATTATCTAATAATACACTTAGTCATATCCAAATCATGCTTCAAACACTTCAAGATCAAGCTACTATGGTAGGTATTGAACTATCAATTCAATGTAAAGTAGAGAGAATAGGCCATCTTATTAATTTTACCGAAGTATTAATCATCAATCATATTTTACTAATAAATTACATGCTAGGCAGTATCTAACGAGATAGGAAATCAAGTTTCCTTAATACCTTATTCGCCTTCGAATATAGATCACATCACCTACATAGCATTATCGATTCATAGAATAAGAGAATCTAGATCAATTCATGTAAGACTTTATTTAATTTGATCATCATGGATTTATACCCACAATTAATCCATAATATAACCTAAAAAAAGTAGCTATAAGCAACTCAACATAATCAAAGTCTTACAACAATCGACTTAAAGCCAACATTAAAGTAAATACATAGATCATAGGCTAGTTTTGTTCAAATCTTCATACATGGATTCACATGGATAATTCATCATCAATATACATACTAGAAAGTAGACATAAGTATATTAACATAATTGAATCACAAATCGAGATGCATACGATAAAGATCATAAAGCCATACGTAGGCTAAAATGGAGTTTGTGAAAGATTCATGGGTTATCATGCAATAGGATTGAAAATGACGTCCAAATAAGTAGATAATCATAAATATATTCATATTATGCTTTTGGAATCAATTTAAGAAAGAACCCATGGTTAGATTGAAGAAGGAGAAGTTTGATCATGCAAACTCTTTTGAAAACATTGAGATTAACTCTCTAGATGGAAGGATAACTAGAGATGAAGGATCACCATACCTTTATCTACACTAAAATATCTAAAACTTGATTATTCATCCATGTAAATCCAAGCTCCAAGCTTTTCTTGAGCTCCACCAACAATGGAGGTTCTAGAGAATATTTTTGGAAGGAAAAGTCTAATTTTGTGAATTGTATTGGGAGTGGGGTTGATCACGTTTTTACACCCTTACATACACCCAAAAGTATCTAAATAACCCTATTAGAATCAGGTTATGACGAGAGGTGAATTTCCCATTCACCCCTTTAATGAAACAGACGAAGGCAGCAGTTAACAAGCCACCATCGACGGAACCCTCTACTGGCCGTTGGTTAGTCGACGGGCCGTCAATTGGCTTCCGTCATCTGGTCGTTGGCCAATTTTTGGCTTGAGACCTGCCTAGGATAAGTACAAATTGACGAGACCTCACCTACGGGCCGTTGGTTGAACAAAAGGCCATCATTTGTTCCGTCGATTGACACTGCCAAGGCAATGTCTCGACCAGCCACGGGTCCTTCTTGTGGTGCCTTTTGTAAGGCCCTTTAGAAGTCTTACCGGACGTTTCCAATGTAAATACAACCCTTAATAAGTTGTTGACCTTCCACATCATTTTCACCCAAATCAAACACTTTCAACTCGTCCAAACAGTCTAGGCCCCATCGAGACACACGTTGAGCGTCTTAAGGGCTATCTTTCGAACGCCTTGGATGCTCTAGGTCGTTTGACCTCCAAACTTCTCAAAACTTCATAAACCATATTTGAACATCATTATAAATCATTTTAATACTTAATAAGATCATTAAATACGGTATATAAACACATATGGTCACATGAGGCACATACGCGACTAGTCGTCAAAATTTTTTGTCGTCCCTTGACGTTCGATTTCCAAATCACTTCAAACTTTACACACTGCCTCTAAACCATATTATAAGTCATTTATAACCTTAGAACCTTAAGACAAACATTTAAGGTTCTAAACACTCTAACTCATATTTGGTCTTACGATATTCCCAACTTGGGAACATTCGTCCTCGAATGACACTTAGGGCTCTTAAATCACAACAAGGACTTTAATGCATCATAGAGCAGTTCATAACATTTATAGCAACATCAAATCATTTTATCACTCAATGTACACAAGAAAGAAAAACTTCCATTATTCGCTCACTCTTTAAAGCATCAAACACAAAGTCTTTTATCATGTTCATAGGAGGAACATCCTTATCCTAATCATAACATGGTCATTACACCGCAATTCATTAAGAGATCATCTTGCAAGGCCACACATACGCAGATTTAAACAATACTCAAAACAAGTAGGCAGTCATACTTCAATGCACAAAGACTTTGAGTTAATTATATCAACAAAGATTTTCATTAGTTAGACCTAGTGCCATGAAGGTCATCCTCAACCATACCATGTTTAGTGGTGTCCATGGAGGAATGTCCTTCTCAACACACTTACATGTATCATGAGTTCACACCTAAGCAAGTTACAAGGTCAATTTTCTTTAAAAATGAGAAATTCTCAACTTTTAACCAAGACATGCTCTTGATTCCTTCCTAGTGAAGTCTAAATGGTAAGTCACACCAAGCACATCACAACAATTAGGAAGTAATTTCACAAAATATCATTTTCTAACATAGTACTCACCTTTACAGTAAGTATATTTTGAGAAGAATCACACAAATCATAGGCACACACATGAGCACATAGCCAAACATGCTTTCACTTTTCAAGAATGAGCCTAAAATTATGCATTCCAAATCATAAAAGTCACATAGTCTTTTAAGAGACTCAACACATTTCATTTGAAAGAGACTAAACTTTCCATTATAAGGCTAAACATTTAACCTCATAAGTGACTATTACCATGTTTCTTATCTTATCTCATGAAGTCATGCACAACTAGCATATCAAGATACAATTTAACATGAAAAAACATGGATTTCATAAAAAAAATTCTTTCATGCTCTTTGAAACATTCATAATATCTTGCAGGTAATGTCAATCTTAATCATGAACAAGCTTACAAAAAAATTCAATAGATTCAAGATCAAGTAATAATAGAAGGACAAGATAGAAAATATCTACAACCTTACTACTCCATAACCATCCCCCATTTAGGGTAAACCAACTTAAGAGAAACTTAACCCAACCTCAAGAGGATCTTAACTAAACAATCTTCATATTTTTCATCACTTACAAGTGATTACAAGCTTTAGAAGGAGTTTACAATAAGTCATCATAGGAACACCAAGGTGTTCTAACGCAATTATCAAATTAGGTCAAGCTCATTCAACCATATAAGGTTTTCATACAATACAATAGACACCAAGGTCATACATCATTAGGGAGACTTAGCCATAAGGACTTTTTCTTTTCTTTCAACATTAAAGTAAGATAACTTCTAGGTTAGACAAACCCACATCATAACCCTACAAAGATGATAGTACTACCCTCAATTCTAGGGAAACATCAATTCAACAATCATCAAGGGACTCACAACACAATAAAAAAATAGAAACAATTCTACAATTCATCATGCCATAAGACTCTCATTCTTCATTTCAAATAGAAATTCTCCTTTTTACATTCTTTATCATGTTGATATATATATATGTATATTATATATATATATATATATATATATATATAT
>NC_028639.1:55754581-55774581 GCF_001406875.1 Solanum pennellii
ATATATACCAATTCTATATACATTTCAACAACATCTAATCAATAAACAAGTTAGTTGATTTTTCAAAAATCTTACAGTAAACCGTCTATAACTACAATGAACATGCTTCAACATTCCGAAAATGTAACTTTTAGGCAATTGATACGAAAGCATGAATATATGAGATACAAAACTTAACAAAGGTAAGCATGCTATCATCACACCTAGGACCAAGTCGATAAAAAGGACTCCAATCCATACTAGGCAACTTATCAAGACCACATAGATACAAAGGGAAACATTGAACACTTTTAAGTACATATTCTTAGGGTAGCATGCTTCCGTAGGTAGTCACTAAGCATTTCAAGTTCAAATCATAGTATTAGGCTACCATCACGTAAAACTATATAAAAACACATCATTCCAAAAGCATTTATTTTAACCACAATAACTTCTAACATACTTTAACTAAATCATGACATACATTTCTCAATATAACATGCTATTTCACATAAATCTCATACATAGCCATAATTGACATCGCATCATCAAAACATACCAAAATTCACCTTCACACATACTTATTAAAACCATAAAACCAAGATAAGCATTTAAACTCACCTTTTCTCCCTCAAGAATAGAGAACAATCTCATCCAAGCAATCATATGTAAAAGACCACAGGACAAGAAAACATAAGATAGAGATATTATTGAGTTAAGTTCTATGGCGCGATATGAGAATGTCACGACTAGAATCTAGACCCCAAACGAGACTGGCATCGTTGACCTCTAAGAGGTTGCAGACAAGCCTACTTACGTCATTCTTACTTTACATAGGTAAGAATGAAACTTTTTGTTTCTTAACATACTTATAAAAACATTCTCATAATTACGTAATTGTTCACCATCAACCATCTAACATTAAGAGAAAAGAAACTGAAAGAAATAGTTCAATTCCTTTTAAGTGTATAATTGCCAAAATGGCACCAATACATAGTCTGAATAAAAACAAGAAAAATTGCTAGTGGAACATGCTCCACTAGCTCAACTCTAAAGCTAAGCTAGAATATAAAACAGCAGCATCCTCGAAAGCATGAGGACCTACCAAAACCGGATGAATGCTGAATGTGCGGATAACTGCAGCGATGATCCTGTAGCTCTATCATCCACCAGTACCTGCACCTAAAATAGTAGAGTTTTGTATAGGGTTAGTACACACTCGTACTAAGTATGGGCATATGCAAGCACACACCAAGGAAATTCATGAGAAAGAATAGCTCTTTCTTAACAACATGATTTTTGGAAGTCAAGTCAGTGGGCTTGCCAAGATTAGGGAAGTTCCCAAATTTGGATTAGGAAAGTCAATAAGCTTTCCAAATTTGAATTAGGAAAGTCAGTGAGCTTTCCAGATTTGGAATAGGAAAGTTATGCCATGAGAATAACATACATCATCATACTTTTAACATTTGCACATAACACATAAATTTAAGCATAGCACATATCATATAGCATACAACACATTTTGCATGTAGCACATAACTTCTTCAATATCATTCATTCATATGCCATGAGACCTTGGAATCATGGACTTCACATCAAGACATCCCAGAAATGAGGGCTCAACAGATTGAACCTCAACTAGGGAGTCTTCATAAGCAAATACTGAGTCTGCTACGTTCATTCATACGTACTCCATTTCATTTCATTCGTAGGACAGTGTAAACACCATCTATACCTAGGATGTAGTTTAAGACTTTCATTAGGTTCGTTGTGCAATGACCAAGAATGACCTAATGTCATTACTTGAATCTAACTCACCTTGTGATTATCTTTTCCGAACACCTTTCGTATCATTCATTTCATTATGTGCCTCATTTGAGGCTGGCCTCATTTATTCATTGGGAACTTTAGCTTTAACCTACATAGATCATGTGAGCATCATGAAATCCAGTGTCTCCCTCACATCAAAAAGAGGTGGAATCACCGGCCAAAGTGACCAATAACATGCTAGCGTACATGGGAATTTAACCCCGCCAGATCCCTATATTGGCTGTATAGGTTCGAAGACTAGGAGATATAAGGAGACCCATACCTGGCAAACCGGACATTCTCATCTCATGAGAGTTACGTGAACCTCCACCCTTTCCGAAAGAAGGCAACAACGCTGATAGCTAGCCTATCGGTGCTCAGTATAAAGTTCTATTACATTCATCTCATACATCATGGAAGCTGGCTTCTTGTATGAGGACATCATAGCTCATTAGATGATTTCTCATCTCATCATTAGTATTAAGTATGTTAAGCTCAATACTTTCATTAGATAGTTCATAGAGATTGCTCTTACAATTTACATTAGCCTCATATGATGTTTTCACCACATTCATTATCCTTAGCACCTTTGCTTTTCATAGTTACTCACCTCTTGTTACGTGAATGTTTATTTCATCATATGCCAATGCGCTTCGCCCTTCAATGTGTTTCACACCCTTACTTAACCCTTCTAGGGTTTCATCATTTCATTGTTCATTTCCTCATTTCATTGTTCATCTCATCTTATGCCAATGCACTTGGCCATTTAGTGTATCTTACACTCACACTTAACCCTTCTAGGGTTCATCATTTCATTACATACATCTTAGGCTCACTTACTTTTGAACGTATGCTAGACTTATCAGTCTATACACAAAGGCCATGGGGCTTCATTCATAGTTTGTTAAGTGATTCATACATTCCTAAGATTATGTAGTACAAGACTTACACATTTTGTATATATGCCGAGCTCTTGATATCGATCTAAGTAGGTGGCATTATTCTTATATATTTTGTTCACATATGACTTATGTATCAATACGGATGTTTGGGCAAGGAAACCCAAATTCGAATCACTTCGATAACATTTACATTTTTCATTGATTTTATTTTTAATCTCCATGATATTGGGACTCTAGATTGAACCCCATCATTAACATTGTATCTTTAAATTTTCTACTTGGTTTTCCTCTTAGGTTGGCCGAAGGGTTGTGGGTTCGAACCCCCACAACCCCTTTTTATTTTTCATTATCATCTTGTTGCACAATTTCGCCTAAACCAAGAGGTTGTGGGATCGAACCGCCACATCCTCTTATATTTATTCTTAATTTTTCGCTGGGAATTGGGAGGTTGTGGGTTCGAACCCCCACAGCCTACTTATTTAAATTTTAATTCCTCTAGGGGCTGTGAGGTTGTGAGTTCGAACCCCACAGCCTCCTATCTTTATTTTTAATTAAAAATTCACTAAGTTTGACGTGTGGCGGTGAGGTTGTGAGATCAAACCCCCACAACCTCACTTTATTTCTTTAATTAATTTCGCCTTCTCCTTTCCAGCCTTGAGGTCGTGGGTTCGATCCCAACGCCTCCCATTCTCTTTTATTTATTTTCTCTTCTTCACTCGCTGCCTGGAGGTCGTGGTTTCGATTCCCACGCCTTCTATTTATTTATTTTAATTCTTGTTCTCTTGTTCCTAAACCAGCAGACCCTGTTTCGATTCTCGATGCCCCCTTTTCTTTTTCTTTTTCTGCGAATTCCAATAGCCAAAGGGTGAGGTCACAGGTTTGAATCCTGGTGGCCTCACCTCTTTAAAATGTATTAAATTTCCAGATTTCCAAACTTCTTTTTAAATTAAATTAAGGTACACCAAGCCTGAAATTTATTCATTATTTTTAGCTTCCTTTCATCAACCTTTTCATGTTAGTTCATAGGGCGTATTCATATACCATTTGAACACATCTTTCGGCGCATCTTTCATAAGTTTATTTCGCTAAAAGAAGTCACTAAATCAGACACATTTCCTTAAATGAACATCACGATTTTTCATTGATTTATGCACATAAAACAATAACTACAACTTTATGAAATTTTGAGCATCAAGCCGAGACCCTTGCCAAAGTCACATTCTTGCACACACTTGCACATAACTTCGAACACACATCGATTGTAATTTTTATGATTTCACGTACAAAAACATATTCACATTCAACACAAAAACATCAATCTACCAGCAAACATACCCAACCAAGGAATCCTTGGGAGCTAGTGACAGGGACATGCAACGGGGAAAACAATCTTAGTTTTTGGACTGAATGACTGAATCTTAAGGGGTCTCTTGGGAAAGGGACCAAGATGGAAGGAACCCATACCTTATTTGATTGTTCAAACGTTGAAGTTGCTGCCCAAAAACCTCTCCAAAATTAGTCCAATATTCCTCAACGTCCACACCACTTGACAGACAACTTCTCTTTGCCTTAAATTTTTTGTTACTTTGTTTTTCATAAAATTTCATGTCAGTTCTTCAAGTGTGAAGAACTCTTAATATTATTTCTGTTCTTTTAGTTTTTTTGTCAGAAACCAACACGAGAGAGATGATAAAACGTGAGAGAGAGATCGTAAGAGAGTAGTCTAATATTAGGAGTTTTAGTTTGGGAATTAGTCAAACTAGGACTCCTTATAAATTTAAATAAAAACCTGATTTAATTAGCTTAGTGAAAAGACCATTATGCCCTTAAAAAATCAGATTATAAAACATAATTAAATCACCAATATGTTGCTTCCATTGGGGCTCGAACTCGGGTGGAGTGACCCTTGCGAAATGGACCATTTCTGGTTAACCCGAGCCTAATTGGTTCTTTAATTAAATTAACTAATTAATTAATTGATTCCTTAGGGTAATTACGATATTAACCTTGGCCTGGAAAAAACCATTTTACCCGTGGACCCTCAAAACTTAAAATTTCCTCTTTTAAGTCCGGTAAAGACTCTTTCGATTAAATCTTCGTTTTCGAGAGCCCTACATGGTTGGTTTCAACCTTTCCAAGCTCAACTAACTCCCCAAGTTAGTTGGCTTTGCCATTCTAAGGGTTCTGAGGTCTGGTTCTATGCGTATCAATCCGTGTGAACCCTGGGTCTAATCGCAAGCATTCTTGACACCTAAAGCATTTATCATATTCATTTTTTAGGGTTGTTACATTATCCCCCCTTAGGAACATTCGTCCCCGAATAACACTACCACTACACATCGTAATGCCAATCAGATCATAGCAAAATATCTATGCACAGTCAAGCAATAGCAACAAAATGTGGAGAGATAAGGAAACATAGACTTAAGAGTAGGAAGTCTAACATCAAGAGCTGAATAGATGAGGGTAGCGGGATCTCATATCGCCCTCAGCCTCCCATGTAGCACCCTCAACAAGATGATTTTTCCACAATACCTTTACTGTAGCAATCTCCTTGTTCCTCAGCCGCTTGAGCTGTCTGTCTAAGATCTCAACAGGTACTTCATCATAAAACAAGTCTTCATCAATCCCCAGACCTTCCACAGGTAGAATCGATGCTGGATCACCTAAGCACTTCTTCAACATAGAGACATGAAAGACTGCATGGACAGAAGGTAGATCCGCAAGCAATGCTAACTCATAGGCCACCTCACCCACACGCTGTAGGATCTCATATTTCCCAAAATACCTCGGACTCAGCTTCCCTTTTCTACCAAATTTATCACCGCTTTCATAGGTGATATCTTCAAGTAAACCTGGTAACCAACATCAAATTATAAGGGCTTCTTTCTGTTGTCTGCATATGACTCATACTGGCTATAAGCAGTAGCCTACCAGTCCCTAATCACACTGACCTTCTCTGAGGCCTCATGAATGATCTCTGGACCCAAAATGGATGACTCTCCAACCTCAAACCACCTAACTGGAGATCTACACCTCCTACCATACAGTGCCTCAAACGGGTACCATCCCAATGCTGGAGTGATAACTATTATTATATGAGAACTCTATCAAAGGAAGATGGTCATCCCAGCTACCTCTGAAGTCAATTACACATGCCCTCGACATGTCCTCCAATGTCTGAATGGTGCGTTCTGCCTGCCCATTAGTCTGAGGATGACAGGCGGTACTAAGCTTTACCTGCGTGCCCATGATTTTCTGGAAATACTCCAGAAATGTGATGTAAACTGAGCTCCTCTATCTGAAATGATAGAAAAAGGAATCCCATTCCATCACACAATCCCATGAATATATAGTCTCGCATAATCCTCGGCTCTATAGGTAGACTTCACAGGTATAAAGTGAGTAGACTTAGTCAACCTATCCACAATAACCCATATGGAGTCATGCTGCCTCCTAGTCGTCGGAAGACTAACAACAAAGTCCATAGTAATGGCTTCCCACTTCTAAGTCAAAACCTCAATAATCTTTGTCAGACCAACATACTTAAGATGCTCTGCCTTAACCTGCTGACACTTAGGACACTTAGCCACATATTCTGCGATGTCCTTATTCATGCCATCCCACCAATAGATCTGTTTAAGATCATATACATCCTGGTGTAACCTGGATGTATGGAATATCTGGAACCATGGGCCTCTTCCACAATCATGGTTCGCAAATCATCCTTATATGGTACACACATCCTGTCCTGAAACCTAAGTATGCCATCACCTCCCAAAGCGAAAGACTCATTCATTTTTATCAACACTGAGTCCTTCAGCTCCATCAACACAGGATAAAAATGCTGACCCTTCTTGACTTCAACTACCAAGGATGATTCAGAACTAGGATGAACTGAAACACTCCCACTAGTAGAGTCAACCAATCGCACACCCAGTCTGGCCAGTCTATATACCTCTTTTGCCAACTCCTTCTTCTCATCCTCAAAGTGGGCTGTACTCCCCATGCTCATCCTACTCAAAGCATCAGCCACAACATTTGCCTTACCTGGATGGTAGTGCACATTCATGTCATAATCCTTCAAAAGCTCTAACCATCTCCGCTGACGTAGATTCAACTCCTAAATGTGAACACATACTGGAGACTCTTATGATCTGTGAGCACATCAACATGCACTCCATACAGATAATGCCTCCACAGCTTCAGTGCTAACACCACAACTGCCAACTCAGGTGATGAGTGGGATAATTCTTCTCATGAACCTTGAGTTGTCTGGAAGCGTAGGCCATCACCTTACCAGCCTGCATAAGAACACAACCCATCACGATAGAAGGTGTAATTCTCACCACACTTAGGTAGATTAATCACCGGGGCTGAAGTGAGTTTATCCTTGAGCTCCTAGAAACTCTTCTCATAAGTCTCCGTCCCTTCAAAACTGGCTTTCTTCTTCGTCAAAGCTGTCAGTAAGGAAGCAATGGAAGAAAAGCCCTCCATAAACCTGCGGTAGTAACCAGCCAATCCCAAAAAGCTACATATGTCAGTGGGAGTAAGGGGCTTTGTCCAGTTCTTAACAACTTCAGTCTTCCTGGGTCCACCTATACACCTTGATCGGACACAATATGACCCAGGAAGGTCACTGATCTCAGCCAGAATTCACACTTGTTGGATTTGGCATACAACTGATGTCGTCTAAGTGCCTGCAAGGTTAGTTTCAAATGTTGTTCATGCTCTTCCTTGGTCTTAGAGTAGATGAGAATATCATCAATGAATACTATGACGAAAGAGTCAAGGTATTCATGGAAGACCCTGTTCATGAGATCTATAAATGCTGCAGGTGCATTCGTGAGACCAAATGACATGACTAGAAACTCATAGTGACTATAGCGGCTATGAAAGGCTGTCTTTGAGATATCTCCATCCCTAACCCTAAGAAGATGGTACCCTGCACGAAGATCAATTTTTGAAAAGAAACTAGACCCTTGAAGTTGGTCAAACAAGTCATCTATTCTGGGAAGTGGATACTTGTTCTTGATAGTGACTTTGTTGAGCTGCCGATAATCGATACACATTCTAAGGGTCCCATCTTTCTTCTTTAAAAACAACACTGGAGCGCCCCAAGGGGATATTCTTGGCTGAATGAAACCCTTATCAGTGAGATCTTTCATCTGCAGCTTCAACTCTTTGAGTTCTGCTGGAGCCATTCTTTATTGAGGAATTGAGATTGGTTTAGTATCGGGTTCTAAGTCGATATCAAAGTTGATCTCTCGAAGGGGAGGGACTCCAGGAAAATCTTTAGGAAACAAATCTAGGAACTCATTTACTACAGGCACTGAGTCTATGGAAGGAATGTCATGATATAAATCATTAACACTCACAAGATGACATAGTAACCCCTTGGACATCATTTTATTGGCCTTAAGATTTGAAATCAAGGGATTAGGACGATTCGAATTGTACCCCTCCCAAACTAAATCTTCTTCATTAGGGAAGCAAAATCTCACCACTCTACTACGACATTCCAAGCAAGCATAACAACTATGAAGCCCGTCCATGCAAAGAATAACATCAAAATAATGCTTGGGTAACTCAACCAAGTTTGCACACATAGTCTTACAACTTACAACTATTGGGCAGTCCTTGTATACGCTATCAGTTCTTACATTTTCTCCTTAAGTAGTACTAACCACTACATGATCATGAAGAACATCACGCAATATCTCAAAAGTGAGAGCAAGCAATGGAGTTACAAAGGAAAATGTAGACCTTTGATTATTTAAAGCATAAATTGAAGTTGAGAATACTTGCAGCATACCTGTGACCACATCAGTGTACTTCTCCTGCTCCTCCCTTCCCTTTAGGGCATAGAACCTGTTCCTCTTAGGATGCTCGGCTGCTGCTGCACCCTGTGGATTTGGCCTAGGCTGAGCATTACCTCCAGCCTAACCTCTGTTCTATGGGCAGTCTCTAACCATGTGCCCAGTCTTACCGCAACCAAAGCACGCATTAGTTCCCTGTCTGCACTCTTCGCTGTGAGCTCGGCCACACTTAGCACAGTTCTTCTTAGGACGCTGCATCTCACCTCCATTGCCCTTCTTGGGATTAGGTCTGCCTCCTCTTGGTGCTGTACTCCTCTGAGAGTTAGAGTTCCCAGAACTCTGTTGCCCCTTCTTGAACCTGGGCTGCTCACGGACGCCAAAATTGTTTCTGTGGACTCTATGGCCGGGTCCTTCCTGATCTTGAGACCTAGGCCTCCTAACATCATGAACACCTCTCTTCTTGCGGCTGTCCTCTACTTGCTGGATATGCACCATTAACCTAGAAAGGTACATATTATCATGGAGCATCGCAGATCAACACTCCTCCTCCAGGTCTTCATTGATTCCCGTGAGGAACCTGCTCATCTTTACCCTGCTGTCCGAAACCTGGGAGGTAGCATACCTGGATAATTTCAACAAGGCTTAGTACTCTCCTCATTCTTGCTATTAAATACTAAGGAAAATAACATACCTTGATAGCTTAACAAACTTCAGGGAATACTCCCTGACTGTCATAGAGCCTTGTTTAAGGATCATGAACTCCTCAACCTTGGATTCCCTCATCTCTGGGAAGAATCTCTCCAGAAATGTTGTGTTGAACAGCTTACAAGTGACTGGCTCTCCACCCAAAACTTGGCTATATTGCCACATCTTGCACCAAGTCTGTGCAACATCCTTGAGCTGATAAAAAACTAGTTCCGCCTTTTCAGTATCTGTGGCCCCCATAGCCACCAGAATCTTATGTACCTCGTCCACAAACTACTGAGGATCCTCTGATGTCTTAGACCCTATGAATATAGGAGGGTTCATCCTCATGAAGTCTCGCAGCCTATCAGCCATGCTGCGAACCGATATGTTCTCTCTCTGAACATCCTGCCAGTTCACTTGAGCAGTCATAGCCTGAGCCATCATCGTAATGGCCTGTGCAATCTGAGCCAGAGATGCCCTCACCTCAGCATCAGTCAATCCAACTGGGTTAACTGGCATGGCCACTCCTTCAGCTGGAGCCTGAGGTGGATTCTGATTACCCGAGAAGCTGCTCCTCTCCTCTGACCATTAGCTCTCGTAGTGTTCATTCTCTGAAAACAACAAGGATTGATGTTAGACACACTCATAACACCAAGAACTCAAACATTAGGAGAAGCACGATAATATCAGAAGAAAGGAAATTTTCCTACGCATCATGCAGTCTCTAATCAAGGATAGTGATGCACTTCACTACCATGACTTAGAAAGTACTCAATGTGGTTGATGTGAACTTATATTCCTCGGAATTTAACCTAGTGATCTGATACCAACTTTGTCACGACTGAAATCTAGACCCCAGATGAGACCGGCGTCGTTGACCTCTCAGAGGTCGCAGACAAGCCTACTTAAGTCATTCTAACTTTACATAGGTTAATTTTGGTGGAGAATTCGAAACTGTTTGTTTCTTAACATACTTATAATAACATTCTCATTTATACGTAATTGTTCACCATCAACCATCTAAAATTAAGAGATAAGCAGCTGAAAGAAATAGTTCGATTCTTATTAAATGTATAATTGCCAAAATGGCACCAATACATAGTCTAAATAAAAACAGGAAAGAAACGCTAGTGGAACATGGTCCACTAGCTCAACCCTAAAACTAAACTAGAATATAAAACAGCAGCATCCTCGAAAGCATGAGGACCTACCAAAACCAGATGAATGCTGAATGTTCGGATTACTGCAACAATGATCCTGTAGCTCTATCGTCCACCTGTACCTGCACCTAAAATAGTAGAGTTTGTATAGGATTAGTACACACTTGTACTAAGTATGGGTATATGAAAGTACACACCAAGTACATGCATGAGAAAGAATTGCTCTTTCCTAACAACATATTTTTTGAAGTGAAGTCACTGGACTTACCAAAATGAGATTAGGAAAGTTTCCAATTTTCGATTAGGAAAGTCAATGAGCTTTCCAAATTTGAATTAGGAAAGTCAGTGAGCTTTCCAGATTTTGAATAGGAAAGTTATGCCATGAGAATAACATACATCATCATACTTTTCACATTTGCACACATCACATAACATTAACACATAACACATATCATATAGCATACAACACATTTTGCATGTAGCACATAACTTATTTAATATCATTCATTCATATGCCATGAGACCTTGGAATCATGGACTTAACATCAAGGCATCCCAGAAATGAGGGCTCAAAAGATGGACCTCAACTAGGGAGTCTTTAAGAGCAAATACAGAGTCTGCTTCGTTTATTCAGACGTACTCCATTTCATGTCATTCATAGGCCAGTGTAAACACAAGCTATACCTAGGATGTAGTTTAAGACTCTCATTAGGTTCGTTGTGCAATGACCAAGAATGACCTAATGTCATTACTTGAATCTAACTGACCTTTTGATTATCCTTTAAAAACACCTTTGGTATCAGTCATTTCATTTTGTGCCTCATTTGAGGCTTGCCTAATTTATTCATTGGAAACTTTAGCTTTAACCGACATAGATCATGTGAGCATCATGAAATCCAGTGTCTCCCCCACATCAAAAAGAGGTGGAATCACCGGCCAAAGTGACAAATAACATGCTAGCGTACATGGGAATTTAACCCCGCTAGATCCCTATATCGGCTGTATAGGTTCGAAGACTAGGAGATATAAGGAGACCCATACTCGGCACACAAGACATTCTCATCTGATGAGAGTTACGTGAACCTCCACCCTTTCCGAAAGAAGGCATCACAGCTCATAGCTAGCCTATCGGTGCTCAGTATTAAGAATTATTACATTCATCTCATACGTCATGGAAGCTGGCTTCTTGTATGAGGAAGTCATTGCTCATTAGATGATTTCTCATCTCATCATTAGTATTTAGTATGTTAATCTCAATACTTTCATTAGATTGTTCATAGAGATTGGTCTCTTCATTATCTTACACTCTCATAGGTGAGTACGTTTTGGTAACATTTACTTAGGCTCATTTGAGATTGCTCTCATAATTTACATTAGCCTCATATGATGTTGTCACCACATTCATTATCATTAGCACCTTTGCTTTTCATAGTTACTCACCTCTTGTTAGGTGAATGTTTATTTCATCAAATGCCAATGCGCTTGGCCATTCAATATGTTTCACACCCTTACTTAATCCTTCTAGGGTTTCATCATTTCATTGTTCATTTCCTCATTTCATTGTTCATCTTATCTTACACCAATGCACTTGGACATTTAGTGTATCTTACACTCATACTTAACCCTTCCAGGGTTCATCATTTCATTACATACATCTTAGGTTCATTTACTTTTGAACGTATGCTAGACTTATCAGTCTATACACACAAACCATATGGCTTCATTCATAGTTTGTTAAGTGATTCATACATTCCTAAGATTATGTAGTACAAGACTTACACATTTTGTATATGTGCCAAGATCTTGATTTTGATCTAAGTAAGTGGCATTATTCCTGGATATTTTGTTCATATATGACTTATGTATCAATACGGAAGTTTGGGCAAGGAAACCCAAATTCGAATCACTTCGATAACATTTACATTTTTCATTGATTTTATTTTTAATCTCCATGATATTGGGGCTCTAGATTGAACCCCATCATTAACATTGTATCTTTAAAATTTCTACTTGGTTTTCCTCTTAGGTTGGGTGAAGGGTTGTGGGTTGGAACCCCCACAACCCCTTTTTATTTTTCATTATCATCTTGTTGCCCAATTTTGCCTTAACCAAGAGGTTGTGGGATCGAACCCCCACAACCTCTTTTATTTATTCTTATTTCTCGCTGGGAATTGGGAGGTTGTGGGTTCGAACCCCCACAGCCTCCTTATTTAAATTTTGATTTATCTAGGGGCTGTGATGTTGTGGGTTCGAACCCCCACAACCTCCTATCTTTATTTTAAATTAAAAATTCACTAAGTTAGACGTGTGGCAGTGAGGTTGTGGGATAGAACCCCACCAACCTCACTTTATTTCTTTAATTAATTTTGCCTTCTCCTTTCCAGCCTTGAGGTTGTGGGTTCGATTCCCACGCCTCCCATTCTCTTTTCTTTAATTTCTCTTCTTCACTCGCTGCCTGGAGGTTGTGGGTTCGATTCCCAAGCCTCCCATTTAATTATTTTAATTCTTGTTCTCTTCTTCCTAAACCAGCAGACCTAGTTTCGATTCCCCAGCTCCCTTTTCTTTTTCTTTTTTCGCGAATTCCAGTAGCCAAAGGGTGAGGTCACAGGTTCGAATCCTGGTGGCCTCACCTCTTTAAAATGTATTAAATTTCCAGATTTCCAACCTTCTTCTTAATAGAAATTAAGGTCCACCAAGCCGTAAATTTATTCATTATGTTTAGCTTCCTTTCATCAACCTTTTCATGTTAGTTCTTAGGGAGTATTCATATACCATTTTAAGACATCTTTTGGTGCATGTTTCATGAGTTTATTTTGCCAAAAGATTGTCACTAAATCAGACACATTTCCTTAAATGAACATCACGATTTTTCATGGATTTATCCACATAAAACAATAACTACAACTTTATGAAATTTTGAGTATCAAGGTGAGACCCTTGCCAAAGTCACATACTTGCACACAGTTGCACATAAATTCGAACATACATTGATTGTCATTTTTATGATTTCATGTACATAAAAATATTCACATTCAACACAAAAACATCACACATACCTAAATCTACCAGCAAACATACCCAACCTACGAATCATTAGGAGCTAGTGACAGAGACATGCAACGGGGAAGACAATCCTAGTTTTTTGACTAAATGACTGAATCTTAAGGGGTCTCTTGGGAAAGGAACCAAGAGGGTAGGAACCCATACCTTATTTGATTGTTCAAATGTTGAAGTTGCTGCCCAAAACCCTATCTAAAATCAGTCCAGGTTTCTTCAACGTCCACACCACTCGACGGACAACTTCTCTTTGCCTTAACGTTTATGGTTATTTTGTTTTTATTAAAATTCCCTGTGAGTTCATCAAGTGTGAAGAACTCTTAAAATTATTTCTGTTCTTTTAGTTGTTTTGGTAGAAACCAACGTGAGAGATATTATGAAACATGAGAGAGAGATCGTGAGACAGTTGTCTAATATTAGGAGTTTTAGTTTTGGAATTAGTCAAACTAGGACTCCTTATTAATTTAATTAAAAACCTAATTTAATTAGATTAGTGAAAGGACCATTATGCCCTTAAAATCGGATTATAAAACATAATTAAATCACCAATATGTTGCTTCCATTGGGGCTCGAACTCGGGTGGAGTGACCCTTGCGAAATGGACCATTTCGGGTCAACCCGAGCCTAATTGATTTTTTAATTAAATTAACTAATTATTTAATTAATTATTTAAGGCAATTACGGTATTACCCTTGTCCGATAAAGACTCTTTCGATTAAATCTTCATTTTCGAGAGTCGTATATGGTTGGTTCCAACCTTTCCAAGCTCAACAAACTCCCCCAGTTAGTTGTCTTGGCCGTAGTAAGGGTTCTGAGGTTTGGTTCTACGCGTATCAATCCGTGTGAACCCTGTGTCTAATCGCAAGTACTATTGATACCTTCAGCATTTATCTTATTCATTTATTAGGGTTGTTATGTAGAATGATGAAGAAGGTAAACTCTATTGTCCTATAACCTCTCGTACCATTTGATCTGTCCCAACTCACCACCAATGATACATGACTCTACTAGACGTGGCAATATGAGACTTCTTGGACCCTAAACAACTTTTAAAAACCTCGTGCTCTGATACCACATTTGTCAGAATCGCGGAGCACCCCCTAGAAATAACATGGCGTACTTGACCTCTCAGAGGTATTATATAAGTCCATAGTTATCATTCATCGCATCGACATAGTAAATTTAATGGAAAATTTAAAACTTTTCATAGCACCTCATATGCTAGAAACTTTACTTCATATACTTATAAAATATAAGTCATAATACATATATAGAATCTAAGTGTGTTTTCCATCTTAAACTCAACATCAGTAGAATACATTAGGGACACGGACCTTAAAACACATTACATAGTTATACAATATTGAGATACTTCACAGTAAAGACATAAGTAGGAGATCCTTGGACTTAAGGATTCCTTTTATTGAGCTTGGGAATCATCTATCAAGCTCTTCACCATTCAAGACATCCTTTAAGTATCCATACCCTACACTTTGTGTAAAAAGTAGAGAAGAATAGGATTAGTACAAGAATGCACTAAGTATGGCAACCATGCAAAACCATGCATTTAAAATGGACATTTTCTTGATATCATACTTCATGCCTTTTTGAGTAAATATTTATAAAACCTTTGAAGAATAGCATTTATATCATTCACATACTTCATATAATCATATTCAAAGGACAAAAATCATAGAAAATCACATATATAATTTAAGTCCCATTAGAGGTCACTTTACAGTGAGCTCAGTCTTATTAACAGTGAACTCCTTCTTTTATTTCATTAGCCTCCCAAGTATTTAGTGATACTTGGTGCAATGCATCACCTTAGGACCACAAGGAAAACCATACATACTAATTACACAAGCCAACACATACCATCATAGAGGTATAATGCAACTTAGACATATTTAAACCAAGACGAAAAGGACATTAGAGTGAACTCTAGTCATTATGCACTTATACTTATTTTACTTCACATAGAACCTTATAAGGCCTAATTCATGACCCCAATTAAAGTCTACTAGTGCAATGCATATGTAAGGCACCATAACCTTACACATACTTAGTAAACCTATCATGAGACCAGAAGCCTTTACATCAAAGTCATATATCAACATAGTAAGAGGAGACCACTTCATTTATGACTGGAAACACATTTATCATATAGTCAACAAGATCAACATCATGCATAAAGACTCATATCATCCACGTCTTCATAACAAGTAGACAAATACTACAATGTCATGCATAAGGAACACATACATAGTGACATGCATTAGAACACCTTCCTAGAACTTCCTAAGGCGCTACTTGTGCAATGTCTAGATGGGTTCATTACTTTCACCTATCCTAAGTAAACTCCCTTAAGTCATTCTATTTAGTGTCCTAGTCATTTACTTCCACTGTCCATTTTACTTTAGGGAAAATATAGCCTTAGCCAACATAGACCATGTGATGCTAAACATGGAATCTGGTGTAATAAAACCCCACACAAAAAGGAGGTGGTATACCGGCAAAAGTAGAATCAAATGTGACATAGCTTTCTTGGTGGATCCACTAGCTAGTATCCTATGGTGGAAACATAGTTATGGAACATGGAGGTACATGTGAAAACCATCTTTATGCCAAGATTAGGCATTGTAGTTATTCACATAGGGAAACCCTATTTATGCCTATTGAGCCATTGTGGTTATCCACCTCATGAGATTTATGTTGACCGAACTTCCTACCATAGGAAGGAACACACACTCATATTAAAGTTCACTCGGTGCTAAAAAAAGTTCCCTTCATTGAAAACTTCTATTATATTTTTACTTTATAAAACATAGGTTTAGGAGAGTCATCCGCTCATACGCTTAACTCATAGGTCATAGATGGAAGTTCATCAACCTAAATCATGTAAAGAATCCCTTCACATGAACATAGCATATGTAAAGCATCATCTAGTTTAGGGAACACATGAATACACCATTCAAGGCCCCTCTCTTGACTAGGTCTTCATACATGTGTGTGTGTATACATATATGTGAGCAAACCTTTCACATAACACATAAAGACACACATGTTCATACAGACATATTCATACATATAGGAACAAAAACTACAACTATCCTATCAAGGTACACATGTGCAATGCATAGGCAAAGTCCTATACCCTTGCCCATACTAGTACACCTATCATGTCATCCTAGATAAGGAAACACATATCATGCTTTCATAAACATCATCTTAACATGAACAGTAGTAGACACTAGTGAAAATGAGAACTACCTTTCATTTAGACACCATAACCTATACTACTTGTAACATATGCATGTAAAGTGAGTATGTGTGTACATTGGTCAACATGATCACATAATGTCTATGACAACCATATTGAGGCATCCAACCTTTCAGACCATAATACTCTTTCAAAAATAAACCACACAACACACAATAGCATAGGAGACAAGCCAACTTCATATTACACTTAAGACTCCTAACATGTGCTATTCATGAATTCACATAGGGGTACATAGGTAAGGGATTATTAACCATTTTTAACTCATCAATGGAAGCATGTATACTTTACCCTAACATGGATATACACATGCTCATACAATAGCCATACAATGAAGATCACAACTAGAATAGAAAAGTAGGCATAAGCTTCTCATTGTATCATCATAAGCACATGTTCGCATATTAATCAATTTAACTAAAAGGACATGGTCAAAACATATATAATGACAGTAAAGTAAACATTTCCACCATAAGTGGACCACACCATACAATGCCATACAAGACTTCCTCAACATTACTATAAAGAAATAGAGAAGTAGAAGAGTAGAGGAATTCTTACCAATCCTTTATCCTTTGGTCATCATTGACCATTACTACTCTTTTATCAATAAATCAAGTACAGGACAATATATTAAAGTACCATAGTCATACATTAAGTTAAATATAAGCTACTACAAGGCCATGCTACAACTAGTACATCATATCATTAACATGCTAAAATGTAGAATGACATAGATCATCAACCAACTTCACTTGCATGGATTATAGATGATATTTCATCAATAATATCAATACAAGGAAGTATCTAATCATACACTTAGTCATATCGAAATATTGCTTAAAAAACATCAAGAAAAAGCTACTATCGTAGGCATTAAACTATCAATTTAATGTAGAGTAGACAGAATAGGCCATCTTTTTAATTTTACCAAAGCATTTATCATAAATCATATTTTAACAATAAATTACATTCTAGGAAGTAGTTAACAAAATAGGAAATCAAGTCTTATTCATACCTTATTCACCTTAAAATATATATCACATCACCTACATAGCATTATCGATTCATAGACTAAGAGAATCTACATCAATTCATGTAAGCCTTTATTTATTTGATCATCAAGGATTTACACGCACAAATCATCCATAATATATCCTAAAACAGTTGCTATAAGAAAATCAACGTAATAAAAGTCTTACAACAATCGACTTAAACCCAACCTTACAGTAAATACATAGATCATAGGCTAGTTTTGTTCAAATATTCATACATGGATTCACATGAATAATTCATCAATAATTCAACATCAATATACATACTATACAGTAGACATAAGAATATTAACATAATAAAATCACAAATCGACATGCATAAGATCAAGATCATAAAGCCATACGTAGGCTAAAATGGAGTTTGTGAAAGATGCATGGGTTCATCATGCAATAGGATTGAAAATAACGTCAAAATCAGTAGATAATAATCAATATATTCATATTATGCTTTTGAAATCAATTTAAGAAGAACCCATGGTTAGATTTAAGAAGGGGAACTTTGATCATGCAAACTCTTTTGAAAACATTGAGATTAACTCTCTAGATGGAAGGATAACTAGAGATGAAGGATCAACATACATTTATCTTTTCTAAAATCTCTAAAAACTGATGATTCATCCATGGAAATCCAAGCTCCAAGCTGTTCTTGAGCTTCCCAACAATGGAGGTTCTAGAGAGAATATTTTTTGAGGAAAAAGTCTAATTTGGTGAATTGTATTGGGAGTGGGGTTGGTCTCGTTTTTACTCCCTGATATACACCCAAAAGTAGATAAATAACGCTACTAGAATCAGGTTAGGACGTGGGGTGATTTTTTTCCATTCACCTCTTTAATAAAACAGACGCAGGCAGCAGCTAACAGGCCACCATCGACAGAACCAACTACTGGCCGATGGTCAGTCGACGGGTCGTGCATTGGCTTTCGTCGATTGGTCCTTGGAAAAATTTTGGCTTGAGATCTGTCCATGATAATTACCAATCGACGAGACATCACCTACGGGCCGTTGGTTGAACAACAGGACGTTGTTTGGTCTGTCAATTGACACTGCCAAGGCAGTGTCTCGACCAGCCATGGGTCCTTATGGTGGGCCTTTTGCGGGGCCCTGTAGAAGTCGTATCCAGACGTTTCCAACGTAAATACAACCCTTAATATGTTTTTGAACTTACACATAAGTTTAACCCAAATCAAACACTTGCAACTTTTCCAAACAGGCTACCCCCCATCGAGACACACGTTGAGCGTCTTAAGGGATATCATTCGAATGACTTGGACGTTCTTGGTCGTTTGACTTCCAAACTTCTCGAAACTTCAAATAGAATCTTTTAACATCATTATAAATCATTTTAAGATTTAATAATCTCATGAAATACAGTATATAAACACCCATGGACACCTCAAGCACATAGGCGACTAGTCGTCGAACGTTTTGGTCGTCCCATGACGTTCGACTTTCCAAATCACTTCAAACTTTACACACTGCCTATAAACCATATTATAAGTCATTTTATAACATTATAAACTTAAGACGGACATGTTAGGATCTAGACACCCTAACTCATTTTTGGGGTCTTACGCATAGATCGCGGTACATCTTAGTATCACCTGAATGAATGGAGTACGTTATGTTATGAGCTTTTATAAGGATTTTCTGTCTCAACTCACCCACATTAGGAACATATTAGTGACCATTTTCCATCACTTGCTTCCTTGAAGTTCTTTTAAAGTGTACCTTTACTGTCAATTGATTCTAACTATTATAAACTACATCTAAACACCAAGTAATCATTAATAATGTGAATCGTAATCGTTGAAATCCTAATTTAAGTGTAAGGAAGAGTTAAGAGTAAAGTCTTGAGAATTTTTTCAATTCATTTTCAGAAGTCCTTTACAATCTAATAAAAAAATGTTTTATGAATTGAGTAATTAAGTTTGAGGATAAGGAGAATTTAGTTCCATTTTTGAAAATGAATATATGGGAATGAAATAATCTCAAGAGTAAATATTTTTACATTTCGAATACGAAGAAACTCCTATTTCTAAAGGAGTTCATAAGAAGTGTTGAGTACTATTTCTTTTAAAAGAATTGTGTTGAGTAATAATCTCAAAGTAATGGAAGAGTAAATGTTTTAAAAAATCTGTTCTATATTTATTTTGAGAGTAGTATTGAGCACCAAAATGGGGATGATTTCAAATAACTCAAAGTCCACATAAACCATGTAGCTATTGTCGGTAGAAAGGGTCATAGATTTT
>NC_028639.1:55779581-55971842 GCF_001406875.1 Solanum pennellii
TTTTTAAACTGATGAGTTTAATACAAAAAAATATTACTCAATACTAAGCTGAAACCAATTATGTGTGAATGTAAATCTCGAACTGACATAGAAATGTTGGAACGGACCCAAACTAAGTCTAGCAAACCCTTAAACTAAATGACTAAAATTATTTGAAAGAAACTCATGATTGTTTTCCTCGGAGAATGAGGACACACCATTAATTTTGCTGAGCTAGATATCGGGAATCATTCTAAGTATGATCTGGATGATGAGAACTTGAACCTAAATCACGTGAAGATGTGGCGCATGTATGCATAAGTACTTGAAAGGTATTGAGCACGTAGTATAGAGTAAAGATGGAATAAGACATAACTGAACAAGCACAAAGCAAGTATAAAATATGCACATGAAATACTAAATTCTGAGCTAATTGGATGCAATGACCAAATTTATAACATGTTGAGACTCAATAGTAACTGAACTACAAGTATGGTCAATGCAATAATGTCTAACTGAATTGTGGGAGCTACTAACACCGATAATTAAACCTCATGAGCTAAATATGGAGTCCGATGTATACTCTCTCATAGGGAGGACCCAATATACCGTGCCAGAGGTATAAAGCATGCTGACAAGATCACTAAACTAATGACCACATAGGGGACTTATAACCTACTTGTCTAGTAGTTATTGGACTATTTGGGTACGCTGAACCGTAATCCAACTCGATATTATGCTACTTCCAATGAATTAAGTAGTTAACTTATTATGACTGAGTTCTTGTGAATATTAGATAGCTCAAACTGCACATGTAAACTGAGTATGCAACAATCAATATGATAATGATGCATTAATATTTATGGCATGTATAACGGAATAACTGATATATCTGACCTAGCATGTGTAAATCAAGAACTAATGAAATACATAGTTAGGGTTCTGGAAGTCATTCAATTTGTCTGAATATTAACATACTAGTTTGATTTGGATTATCCTTTCAGCTAAGAACCAATAATTCTAACATTCAAGAAACCCTAAGTTTAGTCATGATATGATAATCAAGAAACTGACTGAAAACTAGAGACCTAATGGTTGAAGGAATCCACAAGTGAAATCTCACATACCTGGTAAGGAAATCCATAGATAAATCTTTAGATTTTTGGGATGGAACTGATGGAACCTTGTTGCGTTCTTGAACTAGGGTTTTTGACCTTTTTCTAAAATTTTCTAATTTTTGATCAATAATTTCTTCCAATTTCTTATGGGTCCAATGAAGTAGGGAAACACCAAAAGACCCTTGAGTTAATTGTTATCGGAGCAATTGACAACCTAGATTGACGGGCCGTATTTTGGGTATGCTCGACAAACCTTCACTAAGATGGGCATAACATTTTACTCAGAGATTGGATTTCAGTAAACTCGGTGGATATGGAAAGATAATTCAATTATCTATCATTTAACTGGTCATGAAAAACCTAATAAATTTTGTGCATAAATTTATGTTCATTTGAAGTTGACCCTATCAGCTAATTCCCCCAACTAACTGCTAACCTCACGTACGATCAGACCTATGTGCCGTTGATTGAACGACGGTCCATGATGGTCATCCGTAGTTCACGTCAGAGGCTGGGTTACTTGAGTCGCAATCCACGAACATAAACCACAGACCGTAGTCTGATTTACGGACCATAGGTCTGTCCGTGGATTGACACTTAGTTGATTTGTCTGGGTTGAGTTTTGGATGAGCTTCAGTTGAAAAAGATAAATGAACAGTATTGGCCGTAGATCAGACTACGGTCCGTCAATGGTAACCGTAGATTGCACTTGCAGATTTCAGAAGAGCTGATTTGGAGTGTTACATTATCCCCCCTTAGGAACAATCCCCAACTGACATTAAAATCTTTTGTGAGGAAATCATAGACTCAATACTAGTAGCCCAACCAACAATAATATATAATCAACATGAGTTACAACTATAAGGAGTGCTTCACAACTCCATACAACATATAATCATGACATTTACACATAGCAACTAAACACACAATCTACCATATATGAGAGTTCATTGTCACAACATATGGAACTACTTTCTCAATAACAACATAAGCTCAACAGAAACATCAAGAGCCAAAAATTCTTTCAAAATACACCAACACGCTCAAGACCACTTCATGAAAGCAACAATACTCCAAATACATAAATAAGTGCAAATCAAGTAAAAGAACACTTTTCTCGTGAAAACTCATTTCACATAGACCTTTTATCAGAAATATCCACATTTTTGCAAAACAAGTCAAATTAAAATTTACTCATTATTTTCATTATTAAAAGAAACAACTAACCTTAATTAGGAAAATTATGAGGATAACGGGACTTTATGTCGGCCTGAGCCTCCCATATTGCTCCCTTAACTAGGTGGTTTCTCCATAGAACTTTTACGGAGGCCACCTCTTTGTTCCTCAACTTCCTAAATTGGCAATATAGAATTTCCACTAGAACCTCTTCATTGGAAAGTTCCTCATCCACAAAAGCCCTTAAATAGGATGTATGGACACGGGATGACCAATGCATTTCTTAAGCATGGGACATGAAATACCGGATGAACCGAAGCTAGTTCACTAGGTAACCTCAACTCGTATGGAACCTTTCCGACACTTTGCAAAATCTCATAGGCACCTACATACAGGGGACTTAACTTCCCCTTTTTTTCCGAATCTTATCACCCCTTTCATAGGTGAAATCTTTAAATGCAACTTATTACCCACTTAAAATTCAAGGTCTCACATTCTATTGTTGTCATAGGATTTTTCCGACTATAGGATGTTTTCGACCTATCCCATATAACCCAAACATTCTACAAAGCATAATAGACTATTTTGGGACCAAGGAGTGAAGACTCACCAACCTCAAACCACCCAACCAGACCTACATCTCTTACCATAAGGTTGTTCAAATAAAACATGGAATACTCAAATGGTAGCTATTATAATAGGAGAACTCAATCAACGACATTTGACTGTCCTAATCCCCTTTGAAGTCTATCACACGAGTTCTTAACATATCCTCTAGGGTTTTAATAGTATTCTTCACTTAACAATTCGATTGAGGATGGAAAGCGGTGCTACGCTTTACTTGTGTACCCAACCCTTTTTGAAACGACTTCCAAAAATGAGACGTGAATTGTGCACCTCTATCCGATATGATGGAAAAATAAATACCATGAAGACTCACAATCTCATCTATGTAGATCCTTGCATAATTCTTTGCCTAATAAGTGGAATTGACAGGGATAAGTGAGCGGATTTTGCTAATCTATCCATAATGACCCAAATTGAGTTATATTGCCCCGGATTCGAGGAAACCAAACAATTAAGTCCATGTTAGTTTCCTCCCACTTCCAAGTAGGAAATTTCATTTTTTGGTTCAAACCACTCGGCTTTAGAAGACCAACTTTCACTTTTTGGCAATTCGAACACCTAGTTACAAAGTCCGCTATGTCCCTTTTTAGGCCATCCCGCCAATATAGCTCTCTAAGATTATGATACATTTTAGTGGAACCTAGTGGAACCTGGATGGATAGAGTATCGGGAACTATGAGATTTTTCTAACACCCTATTCCTCAAATCGTCAAAATCCAATACACAAAATCTATTTTGGTACCTTAGCACACCATCCCCCCTTTGGAGAATGACTCATTCAAGTCACTAAGTACCAATTTTTTCAAGTCCATCAATAGTGGATCAAAATATTGCTTAAACTTCAGCTCAACCATTAAGAATGACTCAGAGTTATTATGAACCACAAAACTACCATTTTGGGAATCTTCTAACTGAACAATCAATCTACACAACCTATGAACATATTTAACTAAGCCCTTCATACCTTATTCCGCATGAGACACAATACCCTTGGTTATATGAATTAAAGCATCCACCACCACATTAGCCTTTCCGGGTGGTAGAGAATACTCATGTCATAATCTTTCAACAATTCCAACCATCTTCTTTGACGGAGATTCAACTCCTTTTGAGTAAACACATATTGAATACCCTTGTAGTCGGTATACACATCCACATGAACACCATTGAAGTAATGCTTCAATATTTTTAGAGAGACACCACGATCGCTAATTCAAGATGATGGGTGGATAATTCTTCTCATGTACCTTGGGTTGTCTAGAGGCATATTTTACTACCTTCGCATGTTGCATAACGACTAACCCAAACCCACTCGGGATGCATCACAATATACCACAATACCCTTGGTACACTCCGGTAAAGTCAACACCGGAGTAGAGGTAAACCTATTCTTAAACACTTGGAAGCTTCTTTCCCAAGCCTCCGACTACTCAAACTTCAGTGTTATAGGTCAAGGTAGTTAAAGGAGAAGCAAGGGACGCAAATCATCCACAAAACTCCTATATTACCCGACTAAATCGAAGAAATTTCTAATTTCGGTTGGAGTCAATGGTCTAGGCCAATTCTTAATTGCCTTGGTTTTCTCTTGATCGACATGTATGCCCTTACTTGAGATAATATTACAATTGGACACTACCGATCTCAACCAAAACTCACACTTGCTATATCTAGAAAATAGTTGGTGTTTTTAAGGACATGTAATACCACCCTTAAATGGCCCATATGTTCACCCTCATTCTTTGAATATACCAAGATATCATCAATGAAAACAATCACAATGGAATCTAGGTAATTTCAGAACACCCTATTTATCTAGGCCATAAAAGTTGTCAGGGCATTGGTGAGACCAAAAGACTCTTCTAGCCAAAACGGAGTCACCGACCAGGGTAGTAACCGAAAAAGATTCAATCAACACATTGGGTAGAACATAGAAGTTTCCAGTTAATAGAGGAGTTACAAACAACAAAGTAGCTCCTGGATCTAGTAAACATAAACATCAATAGAGATAACTTGTAACATACCTTGACCGTAACAAGAGACTCCTCTAGTTCACCCCTAGAGCGAAGAGCATAGAAACAATTCTTCTTTGGAGCTTCGAAACTAGTATCATTTTCATTAACTTGACCATTACCCTTCTATTGACTCCTCATGTTAGGGCAATACCTAACCTTTTGACCACTCTTGTTACATCCAAAGCAATTCTCCCTCCCAACTAGACACTCACCCCAATGCTTCTTCCTTCACATGGAACAAGTAGTTTTCTTTCTAGGTGAATTCCCACTTCTTCCTCTTCGAGACTTAGGTTTATACACCCTATCCTTATTAGTCTTCGGAAAGTTTGAAGGAACTTGGTTGGAAACCTTCCTCTCAAACCTAGGCTTGCCTTGGATCTCAAGCTTATCCTTGGAAGTACCTCCCTCATAAGACTTGTCCCTCTTAAACTCCCTAGTTTTTCTCTTAAATCAAGTCTCCTCAACTTGTTGAGGACACCATAAACCTAGAAATATACATGTTGCATTGGAGCATTGACAAACGACACTCTTCAACTAAATCCTCGGACACTCCCGTAACAAACTGACTCATCTAATCCCTTGTGTTAAATACCAAGGAAGGTGTATACTTGGACAATTTGGTGAACTTTAAGGAGTAATCTTGCACACTTATACCTCCTTGTCGATGGTTGATGAATTCCCCCACTTTGGCCTCCCTTTCCTTTCGAGAAAAGAAATGATCAAGAAACGTCATTCTTAACACCGCCCAAGTTATAGGACCTGCACTAAAATCCCTATTGTATCTCCATTGGGTATACCCAGTTTGAGACACACCCTTGAGTTGATAGGAATGTAGCTCGGCCTTTTTTTTTCGAAGTCCACCCCATAGAATATAAGATTTTATAGATCTTATCGAGGATGTCTTGAGGATCGTCATTCACATTTAACCCAAAGAACATTGGAGTGTTCATCCTTGTGAATTCCCTCAAGCGAAAAGCCATGGTGCTAGCATTTTGTTGAACACGGGGTCCAACCTAGCTTTTTACTTGAGTCGTCATTACTCGAGCTTTAGTAGCTACTGCTTTTGCTTGGGTTTTCATAGCTTGACCCAATGTCCCAAAAGCTGCCCTTATCTCTCAATCCGTCAGAGGTGGAGGAATAAATGGAGCTTGGTCACCTTGAGAAGCTTGCATGTCTTTCGGAGGAGCTTGGTTGTCCTGTAGGGGATCTTGGTTGCCTTGGGCAGGAACTCCTGTTTTAGCCAAACGTTCCTCCACTCTCTTTGTGGATACACGTCTTATAGTCATATCCTATACCCACAAGAAAAGGATTAGCATAAAAAGGATATGACATGATTCAAGATTACCAATAAGTGAAAATTTCTAATCTTCACATAGCCTCTCATTCATAATTGTGAGTGTCACAACCGAGGTCTAGACCCTATCAAAAACTGGGGTCGTTGACATCTCGGAGGTCGCATACAAGCCTACATACGTCATCATACATCGTATAGGTTAATTTTAGCGAAAAAATTTAAAACTTTTGTTTGCTTTGAAGTATACATAGACTTCATAGTAAGAATTTTATTAGATCAAATCAGTTCACAACAACCATCTAATAATAACGTATTCAAATGAAGAAAATAGTTCATAACTTCATTAATATATAATTGCCAAAATGGCAACAGTACAACGTTTGAAAATAATAAGAACGAAACACTAGTGGGACATCCTCCACTAGCTCATGCCTACGTCTAATCTAGAATATAAGAGATAAGCATCCTCTAAAGCATGAGGGTCTACCAAGTCTGGAAGAATGCTCCACGTCTGGGTAGCTTCAACGTAGTCTCATAAGCTCTAGTGTACATCTGCACTTGCACCTAAAAGTAAAAGGATTGTATGGAATTAGTACACACTTGTACAAAGTATGGGTGTATGAAAGTACACACCAAGGAAATGCATGATTAAGAAGAGCTCCCTCCTAACGATATGAGTTATGGAAAGCCAAGTTAGTTGACTTTCAAAATCAGATTAGGAAAGTCATGCTATGAAAGTAACATGCATCATCATTCTTTTCATATTGCACACAACACAAAACACATTTCATTTAACACATACGTATATAACATATCTTTCGTTCATATGTCATGAAACCTTGGAATCACGGACTTGACATTAGGACTTCCGAAATTAGGGCTCAACATATGAGATCTAAACTAGGTAGCCTTCTTTAACAAATACAGAGACTGCTTCATTCATTCATATTTACTTTTTTCATCCATTTATATACTTAGGATGTTGTTTAGGAATCTCATTGGGTTCACAGTGCAATGACCAAGAATGACCTAGTGTCGTTACCTGAGTCTAGTTCACCTCTTGATTATCCTATCCAAACACCTTTGGTATCATTCATTTCATTGTGTGCATTACATGAGGCTGACCTCATTCTTTCTTTGGGAACACTAACTTTAACCGACATACATCATGTGAGCTTCATGAAATGCAGTGTCTACCCCACACCGAAAAGAGGTGGAATCACTGGCCAAAGTTGTAACAACCCTAAAAATGGATATGCTAACTAATGCTTAATGTGTCTAGAATGCCTATGATTAGACCGGGTTCACACAGATTGATGCGCGTAGAACCAGATCTCTGAACCCTTGAGACATCCAATCCAACTAAATTGGGGAGTTTGTTGAGCTAGGAAAGGTTGGGTCCAGCCATGTAGGGCTCCCGAAAATGAAGATTTACTCGGATGAGTCTTTACCGAACACAAAAAGGGGAAATCTTAAGTCTGGAGGGTCTAGGGGTAAAATAGTAATTTTTCCAGGCTAAGGATAGTATTGTAATTATCCTAAATATGTAATTAATTATTTAATTAATATGGTGGAGGGGTATTTTGGATAGAAATGGCCGAAATTTCCCATTGAGCAAAATCTTGCTCCCACCTGGGTTCGAATCTAGGTGGGAGCAATGATTTCAATTGATTATTTATATTGGTGAATTAATTAATTTATTTAAATACTGATTTAATAAAAAGGAAAATCAGATTATTATTACTAATTAGTTAATTAATGGGGCGATTTGGGTCGGGTCGACCCGTGTTCGCGATGGGGACGTCACGGGTTCGAACCTCGACGGAAGAAACATTTAAGTGGATTAAATTGAGGTTTATAATCTGATTTTAAAGGTCATTATGGTAATTTCACTAAACTAATTAAATCATATTTTTCAATGTTTGAAAGTGTCCTAGTTGACTAAGTCTAAACTACTTCACCTAATCATAAGCCACTCACCTCTTTCACGTTTATCTCTCCCTCTTTCACGTCTATCTCTCTCTCATTTCACACTTCCTTTATGGCTTCCTAACGTGAGAAAATAAATCAGGAAACAAAAGTTCTTCACAATTGAAGAACTTGCACGGAAAACACAAACGAGAAAGCAATCCAAAAACGTTAAGCAAAACGTAATACGCTAGTCCGGTAAGGTGTGAGTTACGGGATTGGACGTGAATTTGAGAAGTTTTTGTCATTAAGTTCAAGTTTTGAACAACGTTAAAATCAAGTATGGGTTTTCTTACTCTTGATCCCTTTACCAAGAGACCCTTAAGACTCATATAATTGTATTCCGATACTAGGATTGTTCCCCTTTACATGTTCCCTGTCACTAGATCCTATCACTGATCTTAGGTGGGTATGTTTGCTGGTAGATTAGGTTATTTTCATGATAATGTGTTCATGATTATGTGTTCTGAATTGTATGAACGATGAAGAATGTATTCCGAAATTTTGTGAAAAATGTATGTGTATGCCGTGACATGATTTTCGGTTTTAAACCTTAAAAATGATATGTTTTTATGGTTTAATTTTATGTGCGAATGTTTGTGTAAATCATGAGGTGTAAGTGGTGTAATGTTACCGGATTCAATGGTAATTCTTGGATGAATATAATCCTAAAAAGAATACACTTAAAGATGCACTAATCGATCCACGAAATGCCTTAAGAATTAACATATGAATGATGATAAAAGGAAGCTGAAAATAGTGAACAAATTTCCAGCATTTGGTAGGTTGGGTTCGGCAAAACAAAGTGGTACAAAATGCAATGAAAAATGAATGTAAAATAAGTGAGATCACTAAGGATTGAACCCAAGACATCATTACATTAAAGCTACAAAAAAATCAATAAAAGATTGAGAGGAAAATGGATTAGAATAGACCAAATTTCTAGCTTGCTGGAAATTTGGAGTCTCGGCCAAGGATGAGGAAAATTAGATATGTTTTTAATTTTTTTTAAAAAAAGTGAGGTCATTGGGTATTGAACCCATGACCTCACCAAATGAAAATTCCATAAAAATTTCATGAGAAAAATGAAAGGAAAAATAGATGTGGTGAGTGGGGATTGAACCCACAACCTCTTGAATGGATAAGAGATTTAGGAGAAAAAATAAAGGGGGAAATAAATGTGGAGAGTGGGGATTGAACCCACAACCTCTTGGATAGGTGAGAAAGTTAAGAGATAAATTAAAAGAAAAATAATGAGCTTGTGGGGTATTCAACCCACAATCTCCTTTCCTTAAAACGAAAAAGGAGAGGAGAACAAGAAAGAAATATTATGTGGTTGATGGCAATCGAACTAAGATCTCCCAAATCTGAAAAATGCAATTATCATGTTTAAAATAAGATTAAGTGTTGTTCAAGGGATTCGAAATTGGGTTCTCTTTCCCAAATTCGTATTGACACAAAAGTCATACATAAACAAATATTTAATGAATGCTGCCTCTAAAGATTGAAATCAATACCTTGGCATATCTACAAGATTCATAAGTCTTGTACCACATAATCTTTGGTAAACATGAATCACTTAGACAAACTATTAATGAAGACTCATGGCTTGTATGTGTGGACTCATAAATCTAGCATACGTTTAAAAGTAAGTGAGCCTAAGATGTATGTGATAAAATGATGTAACCCTAGAAGAGTTAAGTAAGAGAGTGCAACACACTAAATGTCCAAGTGCATTGGCATATGATGAAATGAACATTCACGTGAAGGGGTGAGTAATTATGAAAAGCAAATGTGTCAAAGTTAATGAATGAGGTGACAATATGATAAGAGTCAAATGTGAAAGATGAGAACAATCTCCAATGAGCCTAAGTAAATGTTACCAAAACGTACTCACCTATGAGAATGTAAAGCTAATGAAGATACCAGTCTCTATGAACACTCTAATGAAATTATTGAAGTTAATGCATACTTAATACTAATGATGAGATGAGAAATCATCTAATGAGCTATGACGTCCTCATGCCATGATGTATGAGTTAAATGTAATGAAACTTTATATCGAGCACCGATAGGCTAGCTATGAGCGGTGATGCCTTCCTTCGGGAACGGAGGAGGTTCACGTAACTCTCATTAGATGTGATTGTCCGGCATGCCGGGTATGGGTGTCCTTAGATCTCCTAGTCTTTGAACCTATACTGCCAATGTAGGGATCTAGCAGGGTTCAATTCCCTATATAAGCAAGCATGTTTTGGTTTACTTTGTCCGGTGATTCCACCTCTTCTCGGTGTGGGGATTATACACTGAATTTCATGATGCTCACATGATCTATGTCGGTTAAGGTTAATGTTCCCAAAGAAAGAATGAGGCCAGCCTCAACGAATGCACATAATGAAATGAACGATACCAAAGGTTTTAGGATAGGATAATCAAGAGGTGAGCTAGACTTAAGTAATAACTCTAGGTTATTCTTGGTCATTGCACAGCGAACCCGATGAGAGTCTTAAACTACATCCTAGGTATGACTGGTGGCTGCACTAATATATGAAAGAATGAAAATGAAGTACATATGAATGAATGAAGCAAACTCTGTATTTGTTAAAGAAGGCTCCCTAGTTTAGGTCCCATATGTTGAGCCCTCATTTTGGGAAGTCCTAATGTCAAGTACATGATTCCAAGGTCTCATGGCATAAGAAAAAATGACATGAACTATATGATATGAGACGTATAATATTTTATGTGCTTTTTGCAAAATGATAAGTATGATGTTGCATGTTACTCTCATGGCATGACTTTCCTAATCCAAAATTGGAAAGTCCACTGACTTGACTTTCCATAATTCATATAGAAAGGAAAGAGATCTTCTTAATCATGCATGTCCTTGGTGTGCTCTTGCATATACCCAATCTTAGTACAAGTGTGTACTAATCCCATAAAACTCTACATTTTTAGGTGCAGGCACAAGTGGACGTTAGAGCTTAAAGGTCGACGCTGAAGCTATCCGGACGTGGAACATTCATCCGGATTTGGTAGGCCCTCATGCTTTTGAGGACGCTTGCCCATTACATTCTATCATAGATATAGGTTTGAGTTAGTGGAGTATAATCCACTAGCGTTTCTTTATTATCTTATTTCATACATTGTATTGGTGACATTTTGACAAGTATACACTTAATGCAGTATGGAACTATTTCTTTCATTTGATGATCTTAATAATAGATGGTTGATTGTGTACGTTTATGAGTTTAAGTAGAATGTATTATATGAATTTAAGTAATAAAAAGTTGTAACTTTTTACTAAAATTAACCTAGATGGAGTAACGATGACTTATGTATGCTTGTCTGCGACTTCTAAGAGATCAACGGTGCCTGTCACGTCTGGGGTCTAGACTCCGGTCCTGACAAAAGTAAAACAAAAAATAGCTAGCGTATATGGGAAAATGAACCCTGCTAGAACTCTATGTTGGTAGCATAGGTTCAAAGTCTAGGAGATGTAAGGGGACCCATACCCACCTAAACATACAGTCTAATCTCATGAGATTTACACGAACCTCCGCCTTCCCGAAAGAAGGAATCGCGACTCATACCTAGCCTATCGGTGCTCAGTATAAAGTTCCATTACATTCATCTCACACATCATAGAAGTTGTCTTCTGGCATGAGGGCATCATATCTCATTAGATGATTTCTCATCTCATCATTAGTATTAAGTGTGCATTAATCTCAATACTTTCATTAGAGTGTTCCTTAGAGACTGGTTTATTTAATAGTTTTACACTCTAATAGGTGAGTACGGTTTTCGTAACACTTATTAGGCTCATCTGAGATTGCTCTCGTCTATCATATTAGCCTCTTATCATGTTGTCTTCACGTTCATTTACTTTAGCATATTAGCTCTTCATAATTACTCACCCCATTACGTGAATGTTCATTTCATCATATGCCAATGCACTTGGCCTTTTAGTGGGTTTCACACTCTTACTTAACCCTCCTTGGGTCACATCATATACCGCACCTAAGTGCACTTACTCTTAAACGTACGCTGGAATTATGAACCCATACGTACAAGCCGTGAGGCTTCGTCCATAATTCTTATAAGTGACTTATACTTAATAAAGTTTATATGTTACAAGACTTATGCATCTTGTAAGCATGTCAAGGTATCGAGCTCGATTACTATAGGCAGCATTCATTAAATATTGGCTTATATAAGACTTATGTATCAATACGGAATTGGGCAAGGGAACCCGATTTCGAACCCCTTGAGCAACACTTAGTCTTATATTACATTTTGATTCAAAATTTCAGCTTTGGGACCCGAGATCAAATCCCAACACCTACATTTCTTTTCCTTTTTTTCACTCTTTGACTTTTCTATTGTTTACTGAGAGGATGTGGGATGATCACCCGCAATCTCATTTTATTTTTCTTAAATTGGTTCTCCTAGTTTCCTCACCTATCCAAGAGGTTGTGGTTTCGATTCCCACACACCCCATTTATTTATTTTTATTCTCGCATGGACCGGTCTTAATTTTTGCCAAGGACACACGGATTCGAATAACATGTACCTCATTTTTTAAATTAATTTTGTAGGTTCTCCTACTCGTCTAAGACCCGAGTTCGATTCCCCCTAACCTCACATTATTATTAATTTTTCAGTAGCTTGCATATGGTGAGGTCTCGGGTTTAATCCCTGATGACCTCACACATTTTTAAAAAAATTCTGAAACCCAAAAACCTTCAAACGGCGTAGCTGAGATCAAATTTCCAGATTTATGTGAATTTGGCCATATATTCAGTCCATTTTTCTCAACCTTTGTACATTATATTTTTATGGCAATTCGTTGGACATTTCATACATCACTACATGCATTTTCCAAGTAATTAATACAAAAACACAGGGATTTAACATGCCATTTTCATGCTCCAACCCGTGATCAAGAACAACGGCAACACCCCTTTGTACACTCACGTATCACATAGTTTCGGATAAAACATAATTAATAATCACATAAATCCGAACATACATACATGAACATAATCATCACGAAAACATATTAAATCCGTAAAACTACGGGGAAACATTCGTAGTTTTTCGATTAGATTACGACTGAATCCTATGGATCTCTAGAAAAAGGGAAAAGGAGGAAGAAACCCATACCTTTTCTGTCGTTCAACACTGTTTCAAAACTTATCCAATGCACTTCCAACTCCCACGAAATCAATGCCTCACCCTCGAAACTTCAAGCACAGCCCATCGAGAAATTCGCTTTGGCTTTTCGTTTTTAGACTAGTATTTCTTTTGAGCTTTAGAGTTCAAGTTCTTCAAGAGTGATGAACTATTATTTTCTGTTCTTTTACTGGTAAATAACGTGAGAATAAGAGTGGAGAGACGTGAGAATAAGATTAGGAGTAGGAGTTTTAGTTGAAAACTTAGTCAAACTAGGACTCCTTGTTATTTAAATTAAAATTATGATTTTATAAGGCTTAAGTGAGATGAATAACCTGACCTTACTTAAATCAGATAATGAAATATCAATTAATTTGATTTAATATTGCTTCCACCAAGGATCGAACCCGGGTGAAGCTTTTTTCGCGAATGGGTCAATCCGGGTCGACCCAACCCGAATAGTCCACTAAAACACAACAATTAATTAATTAGTTAAATCCTTAATCTAATTACAATACTACCCTTAGTCTGGAAAAAACCATTTTACCCCTAGACCCTCCAAACCTAAGATTACCCCTTTCAAGTTCGGTTTAAGACTCATCGGGGTGAATCTTAATATTCGGGTGCCCTACATGGATGGACCCAACCTTTCCTAGATCAACTGACTCACCAAGTTGGTTGGCTTGGCTGGTGCATAAGTTTTGAGGTCTGATTCCACGCACATTAAGCCGTGTGAACCCGATTTAATCTTGGCATTCTAAGTACGTTTAGGCATTACTTCGCATAGTCATTTTCGGGTCGTTACATTATTCCCCCCTTAGGAACATTCATCCCCGAATGAAACTTCTAATTGTCTAGCACAATTCCAGTCATATCATAACATAAGTACTTTACACAATCAAGGAATAGCAACAAAGTATAGAGATAAGGAAACTTAGATAAGACTCAGAAGTCTAACCTCAAGAGCTGAAAAGATGAAGATAACGGGATCTCATATCAGCCTCGGCCTCCCAAGTAGAACCCTCAACAAGATCGTTCCTCCTTAATACCTTCACTGCGCATACCTCCTTATTTCTCAGCCGCTTTACCTACCGGTCTAAAATCTCAACAGGAACCTCCTAATAGGACAAGTCTTCATTAACCCCATACCTTCAACAGGTAGAATTGATGCTGGATCACCGAGGAACTTCTTTAACATAGATACATGAAATACTAGATTAAAGAAAGCTAGCTCCGCAGGCAACACAAACTCATAGGTCACCTCACACACACGCTGTAGAATATCGTATGGCCCAACGTACCTCGGACTCAACTTCCTTTTCCTGCCAAATCTCATAACCCCCATCATGGGTGATATCTTCAAGTAGACCTTGTATCCAACATGAATCTCGAAGGGCCGCTTCCTGTTACATACATAAGACTTTTGCCAACTATAAGCAATAGCCAACCTGTATCTAATAACCCTGACCTTCTCTCTGGCATCATGAATGATATCTGTACCCAAAATAGATGACTCTCAAACCTCAAAACACCCAACTGGAGACCTACACCTCCTACTATACAGTGCCTTGAATTGTGCCATCCCAATGCTAGAGAGATAGTCGTTATTATACAAGAACTCTATCAATGGCAGATGGTCGTCCTAACTACCCTTAAAGTCAATCACACACGCCCTCAACATGTCCTCCAATGTCTGAATAGTGTGCTCTTCCTGCCCATCTATCTGAGTATGGAAAATGATATTGAGCTTTACCTGCGTGCCTAAGCTCTTCTAGAAGGATCTCCTGAAATGCGAAGTGAACTCAGCTCCTCTATTCGAAATGATAAACAAAAGAATCCCATCCAACCTCACAATCTCATCAATGTAGAGTCTCGCATAATCCTCGGCCCTGTAAGTAGACTTCACAGGGATAAAGTAGGGAGACATAGTGATCCTATCCACAATAACACATATGGAGTCATGCTGTCTCCTAGTCCTCGGAAGACCAACCACGAAGTCCATGTTAATGGCCTTCCACTTCCAAGTTCGAACCTTAATTATCTGAGTGAGACCACCAAGATTAAGGTGCTCTGCCTTAACCTACTGACAATTCAGACACCTTGCCACATACTTAGCAATGTCCTTCTTCATGCCATCCCACTAATAGATCTGCTTGAGGTCATGATATATCTTGGTGGAACCTGGATGTATCGATTACCTGCAACCATGGGACTCTGCAACTATCTTGGTCCGCAAATCATCCATATCTGGTACACACAGCCTGTCCTGGTACCTAAGTATGCCGTCACCTCCCAAAGAAAAGGACTCATTCATCTTTACCAGCACTGAGTCCTTCAACTCCATCCACACAGGATCAAGATGCTGACCCTTCTTGTCTTCAGCTACGAAGGATGATTCAGAACTAGGATGAACTGAAACACCCCCACTAGTAGAGTCAATCAACCGCACACCCAGTTTGGCAAGTTTGTGTACATCCTTCACTAACTCCTTCTTCTCATCATCAACGTGGGTGGTACTCCCCATGCTCAACCTGCTCAAAGCATCAGATACAACATTTGCCTTCACAGGATGGTAGTGGACACTCATTTCATAGTCCTTCAACAGGTCCAACCATCTCCGATGACGTAGGTTCAACTCCCTCTGCGTGAACAGGTACTGGAGACTCTTGTGGTCTAAGAACACATCCACATGCACCCCGACCAAGTAATGCCTCCACAGCTTCAGTGCAAACACCACAACTGCCAACTCCAGGTCATGAGTGGGATAATTCTTCTCATGAACCTTGAGTTTTCTGGACGCATAGGTGATCACCTTACCATCCTTCATAAGAACACAACCCAACCCAACCCTAGATGCGCCACAACAAATAGTGTAACTATCACCACATTTAGGAAACCTAAGCACTAGGACTGAAGTGAGTCTGTCTTTGAGCTCTTGGAAACTCTTCTCAAAAACCTCCGCCCATTCTAACTTGGTTTTTTTCTTAGTCGAAGCTGTCAGTAGGGAAGCATACAACTGATGTTATCTATGTACCTGCAAGGATAGTCTCAGATTCTATTCATGCTCTTCCTTGGTCTTAGAGTAGATGAGGATGTCATCAATTAATACTATGACGAAAGAATCAAGGTGTTCACGAAAGACTCAGTTCATAAGGTCCATAAATGCAGCTGGTGCATTATTGAGACCAAATGACATGACTACAAACTCATAATGACCATAACGGGTACAAAAGGCTATCTTTGGGATATTTTCATCGCTAACCCTAAGCTAATGATACCCGGAACGAAGATCAATCTTCGAGATGAAATTAGACCCTTGGAGATAATCTAATAAGTCATCTATTATGGGAAGTAGATACTTGTTCTTTATAGTGACTTTGTCGAGAGGCCAATAATCGATACACATCCTAAGTGTTCCATCTTTCTTTTTCACAAACAGCACTAGAGCGCCCCAAGGGGATATGGTCGGCTGGATGAAACCCTTATCAGTGAGATCTTTTAACTGAACCTTCAAATCTTTTAGTTCAGCTAGAGCCATTATGTAGGGAGGAATTGAAATTGGTTTGGTATCCGGATCTAGGCGATACAAAAATCAATCTCTCGAGGGGGAGGGACTCCAGGCAAATCATTGGGGAAAACAACTGGAACTCACTCACTACAGGAACAGAGTCTATGGATGGAATATCATGATCTAGATCATTGACACTCAAAAGATAGCATAGCGATCCCAGGGTCATCATTTTATTAGCTTTTTGGTTAGAAATCAAGGGACTTGAATGACTCGAATTGAACCCGTCCCATACCAGCTCTACTTCATTTGGGAAACAGAATCTCACAACCCTACTACGACACTCCATGAAGGCATAACATTTATGGAGAAAGTCCTTACCAAGTATAATATCAAAGTCATTCATGGTTAACTCAACAAGGTCTAGACAGATAGTCTTACCACATACTACTATTGGGCAGTCTTTATGAACCCTATCAGCTCTTACATTTTCTCCTAAGGGAGTCGTAACTAGGTTAGGATCATGCAAAACCTCAGATAGTGTTTCAAAAGTAAGAGCAAGCAAGGGAGTCACAAAATAAAGCATAGACCCCAGATCAAATAAATCATAAACAGAGGTTGAGAAAACTTGCAACATACCTGTGACCACATCAGCAGACTTCTCCTACTCCTTCCTGCCCTTCAAGGCGTAGAATCTGTTCCTCTTAGGAGGCTCAGCTGCAACAACATTCTGTGTATTAGGCCTAGGCTGAATATTACCTCCAGCCTGACCCCTCTTCTGTGGACAGTCCATATGTCCGCTCTTCCCGCAACTGAAGCAGCCATTTGTGCCTAGTCTACGCAACCCATTGTGAATATGGCAACACTTTCCACATTCCTTTCTGGGACACTGCACATCACCTCCATTGCCTTTATTAGGATCGGGTCTTCCTCCTCTGGGTGTTGCACTCCTCTAAGAGTTAGATTTCCCTAAACTCTGCTGCCCATTCTTAAATCAGGGCTAATCACGAACTCTGAAAGTGCTCCTGCCACCACCAGTACTAGGATCTGCCTGGTCAGAAGCTTTAGGCCTCCTAACTTCACAGACTCTCATCTTCTTCTTGCTGTCCTCAACCAGCTAGACATGCACCATCTGCCTAGACAAGTCCATGCTGTCATGGAGCATTCCCGCCCGACACTCCTCCTCCAAGTACTCTAAGATTCCTGTAAGGAACCTGGTCATCTTGTCCCTGTTGTTCGACACAAGGGAAGTGGCGCACTTGTACAATTTTATGAATTTTAGAGAATACTCCCTGACAGTCATCGAGCCCTGCTTAAGGTTGATGAACTCCTCAACCTTAGCCTTTTTCATCTCCCTAGGTAAGAACCTCTTTAGAAAGGTTGCCTTAAATAGCTCCCAAGTAATCGTACCTCCGCCCAATGCCTGCTATCCTTCCACATCTTGCACCAGGTCTGTGCGATATCGTGCAGCTGGTACGAGGCCAGCACAAATTTCTCAATCTCCGTGTCCCCCATCGCCACCAAAATCATTTGAACCTCCTCCACAAACTCCTGAGGATCCTCTGTAGTCTTAGATTGTGTAAATATCGGATGATTCATCCTCGTAAAATCCCGCAACCTGTTCGCCATGTTGTGGGCTGGTGGATTCTCCCGCTAAACCTCCTCTCTGTTGGCCTGGGCTGTTATAGCCTGATCCTACAAAGTGATGGCTTGAGCCATCTGTTCCAAAATGATCCGCACCTTCGCATCAGTCAACCCAATTGGGTTAACTGGAATGGCCACTCCTGCAGCTGGAGCCTGGGTTGGAACTTGGTTGCCCCCAGTATCTGCTTTTACTCTTCCCGACCAGCGTTCCCCCTTATGTTCATTTTCCGAAAAAATAAGAATCGATGTTAGTTACACTCACAACACCAAGAAATCATACATTAAGGAAAGAGCGATAAGATCAGAAGAAGGGAATATCCTATGGATCATGCAGTCTCTAATTCATGATAGTGGTGCACTTCACTACCATAACTTAGAAACTACCTGATGTGGTTGATGTGAACATTATTATCCTTGGAATTAAACCTAATGCTCTGATACCATATTTGTTACTACCAAGGTCTAGACCATAGCCTAAACTAGCGTTGTTGACCTATTGGAGGTCGTAGACAAGCCTGCATACGTCATCATTACATCGTATAGGTTAATTTTAGCGGAAAAATTTAAAACTTTTGTTTGCTTTGAAGTATGCATAGACTTTATAGTAAGAATTTCATTGTATCACATTACTTCACTACAACCATCTAATAATAAGATATTCAAATGAAGGAAATAGTTCATAACTACATTAATATAAAGTTGCCAAAATGGCATCAATACAACATCTGAAAATAAGTAAGAAAGAAATACTAGTAGAACATCCTCCACTAGCTCATTCCTATGTCTAAGCTAGAATAGAAGAGATAAGAAACCTCAAAAGCATGAGGGACTACCATGTTCGAATGAGTGCTCCACGTCCGTTTAGATTCAACGTAGTCCCGTAAGCTTTAGCCTCCACTTGCACCTGCACCTAAAAGTAAAGGATTGTATGGAATTAGTACACACTTGTACTAAGTATAGGTGTATGCAAGTACACATCAAGGACATGCATGATTAAGAAGATCTCTCTCCTAACGATATGAGTAATGGAAAGCCAAGTCAGATGGACTTGCCAAATCAGATTAGAAAAGTCATGCTATGAGAGTAACATGCATCATCATTATTTTCATATTGCACACAGCACACAACACATTTCATTCAGCACATACATATATCACATATCTTTCATTCATATACCGTGAAACCTTTGAATCACGAACTTGACATTAGGACTTCCCAAATGAGGGCTCAACACATGGGACCTCAACTCGGGAGACTTCTTTAAAAAATACAGAATCTGCTTTATTCATTCATACGTACTTCATTTTCATCCATTTATATACCTAGGTTGTTGTTTAGGACTCTCATCGGTTTCACTGTTCAATTACCGAGAATGACCTAGTGTCAATACTTGAGTCTAGTTCACCACTTGATTATCCAATCCAAACACCATTGGTATCATTCATTTCATTGTGTGCATTACATGAGGCTAGCCTCATTCTTTCTTTGGGAAAATTAACTTTAACATACATAGATCATGTGAGCTTCATGAAATCCAGTGTCTACCCCACACAGAAAAGAGGTGGAATCACTGGCCAAAGTGAAATCAAAACATGCAAGTTTATAATGGGAAAACCTTGCTAGAATCCTATGTTAGCAGCATAGGTTCAAATAGTAGGAGATATAAGGAGACCCATACCCGCCTAAACGGATAGTCTCATCCCATGAGATTTACACGAACCTCTACCTTTCCGAAAGAAGAAATCGCGACTCATAGCTAGCCTATCGGTGTTTAGTATAAAGTTCCATTACATTTATCTCACATATCATAGAAGATGGATTCTAGCATGAGGGCATCATTTCTCATTAGATGATTTCTAATCTCATCATTAGTATTAAGTGTGCATTAATTTCAATACTTTCATCATAGTGTTTCTTAAAGACTGGTCTCTTTATTAGTTTTACACTCTCATAGGTGAGTATGATTTTTTGAAACACTTATTAGGCTCATCTAAGATTGGTCTCGTCTTTCATATTAGCCTCTTATCATGTTGTCATCACATTCGTTAACTTTACTATATTAGCTCTTCATAATTACTCACCCCATTACGTGAATGTTCATTTCGTCATATGGTAATGCACTTGGCCTTTTAGTGTGTTTCACACTCTTACTTAACCCTCTTCGGGTCACATCATTTTATCAAATACATCTTAGGTTTACTTACTTTTAAATGTACGATGGACTTACGAACCCATACCTACAAGCCATGAGTCTTCGTTGATAATTCATGTACAAGACTTATGCATCCTGTAAGTATGCCAAGTTCTCGAGTTCGATTCCTATAGGCAGGATTTATTTAATTTTCTCACATAAGACTTATGTATCAATACGGAATTGGGAAAGGGAACCCAATTTCGAACCCCTTGAGCGACACTTAGTCTTATATTAAATTGTGATTTAAAATTTCAGCTTTGGGACCCGAGATCGAATCCCAACGCCTACACTTATTTTCTATGTTTTCTCTCCTTGACTTTTTTTTACTTTTTTTGACCGAGAGGTGTGGGATCGATCCCCCACAACCTCATTTTATTTTTCTTTAATTGGTTCTCCTAGTTTCCTCACCTATGCTGAGAGGTTGTGGGTTCGATTCCCAAATAACCCATTTTATTTATTTTTATTCTCGCATGGACCGGTCTTAATTTCAGCCAAGGACACACGGGTTCGAATCCCATGTACCTCATTTCTTTTAATTAATTTTCTAGGTTTTCTTAGTCGGCTGAGACCCGAGTTCGATTCCCCCTAACCTCACATTTGTTATTAAATTTTCTGTAGCTTGCATATGGTGAGGTCTCAGATTCAATCCCTGATGACCTCACACATTTTTAAAAAAAATTTTAAACCCAAAAACCTTCAAACGCCTTAGCCGAGACGAAATTTCCAGATTTTTGTAAATTTGTCCATATTTTCCGTCAAATTTTCTCAACCTTTGTACGTTAGATTTTTATGGAAATTTGTTGGACATTTCATACATTATTATATGCAATTTTCCAAGTAAGTTATACAAAAACACAGGGATTTAACATGCCAATTTCTTGCTCCAACCCGTGATCAAGAACCACGGTAACACCCCTTTAGACACTCACTTATCACACAATTTTAGAAAAAACATAATTAATAATCACATAAATCCGAACATACAAACATGAACATAATCAACACGAAAACAGATTACATCCCTAAATTCTACCAGCAAACAAACCCAACATACAATAATTGATGGGAGCTAGTGATAGGGACATGGAACACGGAAACATTCGTAGTTTTTGGATTAGATTACGACTGAATCCTAGGGGTCTGTAGGAAAAGGGACCAAGAGGAAGAAACCCATACCTTTTCTGTCGTTCAACACTTTGTTTCAAAACTGATCCAATGCACTGCCAACTCCCACGAAATCAATGCCTCACCACCAAAACTTCAAGCACAACCCGTCGAGAAATTTGCTTTGGCTTTTCATTATTAGATTAGTTTTTCTTTTGAGATTTAGCGTTCAAGTTCTTCAAGAGTGATGAACTAATATTTTCTGTTCTTTTACTGATAAATAACGTGAGAATGAGAGTGGAGAGACGTGTGAATAAGTTTAGGAGTAGGAGTTTTGGGTGAAAACTTAGTCAAACTAGGACTACTTATTATTTAAATGAAAAATCTAATTTTCTAAGGCTTAAGTGAGATGACTAACCTTCCCTTACTTTAATTAGACAATGAAATATCAATTAATTCGTTTTAATATTGCTTCCATCAGGGATCGAACCCGGTGAAGATCTTCTCGTGAACAGGTCAATCCTGGTCGACCCAACCCAAATACATTAATTAATTAATTAGTTAAATTCTTAGAATAATTACGATACTACCCTTATCCTGGAAAAGACCATTTTAACCCTAGATCCTCCTAACCTAAGATTACCCCTTTCAAGTCCGGTTAAGACTCATCCGGGTGAATCTGAATATTTGGATGCCTATATGGCTGGACACAACCTTGCCTAGCTCAACTAACTCCCCAAGTTGGTTGGCTTGGCTGGTGCATAGGTTCTGAGGTTTTGTTCCACGCGCATCAAGCCGTGTGAACCCGGTTTAATCTAGACATACTAGGTACATTAAGGCATTACTTCGCATAGTCATTTTTGGATTGTTACAGTGACAGTATAGAAAAATGTTGTTCAATGTTACATCAATCCCAAGATTTCATTAACCTCTTGCTCTGATACAATTTTTTTCACGACGGTTGAGCACCCCCGAGACGTAACAGGCATCAGCGTCCTCGGAGAAGACTAAGACTAGCCTCTTAGCATTCGTCATGACACATTATTGGTTAAAAATGCGTAAGAATTAAAAATTTTCATATATAACTATATAGTGAGGTTTACATAGACCTATCACATACTACATATTGGTGTTTACTTACACTCCTTGCTTAGTGAAGCTTACTTAGGCTTCTTATTTAGACAACCAAATATATACATTGGAATTATTGTAATACTTTATCTCATACTGAATCATCAAAGTAGAAGCATTGAGCATAGCCCTTACATAAATGTATAATTACCACATAGGCTTACAACATCATCTTACAACAATAGGAAGGAAATGATTGTATATAGACTATAGCAACAACATAGCTAGAGTGGGAAAGTTAACATCATCAAATCTTGAGGACCTACCAGCAGTTGGAGAGAGGTGTCCAAGTCTTCCTTAAGTAGCCTCGAATACTTCAACGTCTCAATCCTACATTGGTTGGGGAAAAGGGAAATAATATGGGTTAGTAAAAGCCCATCTACTAAATATGGAAACCTATGCACATAAAAAGGAAACAAAATTTAAAGGGACATTCTGTTAAAAACCATGCTAAGTTACTTTGAAAGCCCTTTATGTACAATCAAGAACACATAGAAACCAATCATAACATATTCCTTAAGACAAGACCATGTGTAACAGAAGACCAACATTATTAATACAGTCAAGTCAACATGAATAGTACAATTTCAAGAGTATATAACCAAGAATCTCAAACATAATGTCATAACAACGAAGCATGGAAAAGATCTTTTATAATCTCAACTTATAAGAACCTTATCATCAATCCCATCCCAAGCCTACAAGTGCAATGCTCATGTGAATTCCTATAACCCCTTATAATCAAGTAAACAAGGAAAGAGATCATATGTAAAGTCTAACTTCATCTAACATAGCATTATGAGTAATTATCATCATATATAGCAATATAGACCAATAACATGTTTATAAGTGAAACTAGCATCATATAGGATCATCAATATGTAAAGTAAACATATATAATTCATATGTATTATAAATACATAAAATCAACCTCCTAGGACTTTCCTCAAGGTCAACTAGTACAATGTATAGGTAGAGTCCCATACTCCTACCTACAATAAATAGGACCCCTTAAGTCACCCTAGTTAATGTTCCCTTTATTACTTCAATTTATTTTCAAGAACAATTGCCTTCACCGACATAGACCATATGCTCTAAATCTGGAATCCAGTGTCATGAAACCCTACACAGAAAGAAGGTTGTCTACTTGCCAAGGTAGAACAAAAACATGAACATAACATTCTAGATGGATCCACTAGTTTGTATTCCTATGTGGGCAACATAGTTTAAGAATTATGAGACATTCTATAGACCGTGTTTATGCACAATTTCATTGTAATTTCCATCTCATGAAAACCATTGTGAACTTACCTTCCTACATTGGGAAGGGACAACTCTCATACTAGTTCACTCGGTGCTAAGCTAAAGTCCCTTTTTGAAATCTCTTTAAGTTATTCTTAAACATCACAACTTAATATAGGCCATAGGATTTTAACCCCTTGTATATCATATAATTATCTAATTAGGTATTGCATGAGAAATTTATTTCATTACAACCTTTCTTTTGTGATATTAATACACCATAAACATTATTTCATTGCAAGGCACATAAATGATTCACATAAACCATATAGAATCATACCTTGATAATAATCTCACAATTCGTGTAGTCAAGAAATTTAAATTACATTCATCATCTCATCACCTACATAATCTTGGCAAATGTAACACTTAAATTGAACATCATCATCAAGTACAAGTCATCACAATTGAAATAAGGATTCAAGATCACAAAGTGTTACGAATTCGCCTTCAAAAGCATTTTTCAATGGTATTACCATCAACCAGGTATATTTATACATTGATAAGGATCATAAAATCATAAAATAGTAATAAACACAATAACTAAGTCAATTGCATCATCACTAACCAATTCAACATCAATTCATAACCTAGGGTTAAGAAAAATAGGGCCCTTTAATGATTTCTTCCATAGAACTAAGTCTAACATCAAAAATTACCCTAATTAAAAATTATCAATCATAATATATCAATAATAATCAAAATAAATCAAGAATAATACAATTTGAATAATGGTTATTTTATTAAGAAGGAAACCCATGTTTTCATCAACTTTTGGAAATCAATTTTGAAGAATTCTTGGGGAAAGGAGTCCCAAGAGTGAAATGTTCTAGACATTAACAATCCTTGAATATTTATGGAAATAAAGTTTAATTCTATCATCCCTAATTCCCTTGAACCTTGTCTTTAATGGTGTTCATTGGGGAAAGAGAAAGAATGTAGAGAGAAGGTAGAGAGATTTGAGTTTGGGAATTGAGGGGTGTTGGGTTAGTTTAATTAGGTTTATGTCTTATATAGTCCCTTAAATTACTTAAATATACACCCCTTAACCCTTAATTATTTAACTAAAAAAATAACCAATTATTTAACTTAACTTAAAACATGATAATAAAATAGCCCCAACCTACGAGACCTCGACCTACGGTCATAGATCCACGGACGCCACCGTACTTGCAAGGTGTTGATGAGTTCAAAGACTATGTTTTGATCCCTTTTGGGATTTTCAATAAGTGTTGGACAATTGATCCATCGGCGGAGCGTTGATCAATCATGGCTCGTCGCTTGGCTCGTCGATTGCAGGCTGTCAAAAACAACTTTTTGGTAAAATTGAAGGGTCCTCTTCAAGGACCCCTAGGGTGGTCCTAGGGGAGTCGTACCAAAACATTTCGATCCTAAATACACTCTAATACATGTTTAGTACTTTCCTAACAATTTTCATTGCATTCCTTATCTTAAAACCCCATGAAACATACCAAGGCACACTAACCTCTATTTCACTAGTCTCCAAACGTGATGGACATTCCTTGATGTTTTGAATCTAAAACTTCCTAAATGGTTTATTTATATTATTTTAGGCCTACAAAAAGTGTTGCAAGCCTTAGTTCAAAATGTAAGGCTCTAGATTAGGTCATGGACTTTCGCAGTGTTACACTTGTTATTCCTCAATTGATTGTAGAACTTTAGTAGTTATGTACAAGTTTCGTAGATAAGTACCAGTTTCCTCATGAGCTAGTTTTTGAGTGCAGGAGTAATTCTATAGGGCCTAAGGGTCATTTTATTTTTTACCTTAACGAGTAAAAGTTAGTACCCAAGTGGTGCCTCAATCACTTACTGTAATACAATGAGTCTAGTGTTAAGACACCACCTATTCAGTTAGTTCTAATAATGAATGAGTTTCTTTTTGTTTTTGCCTATGATATTGGTAGAGTACCTCCTGAGAGAGAAATAGACTTTTGTATAGATATTCTTCCTGATACTCGTCCTATCTCAATTCTAGCATATATAATGGATCCAGGTGAGTTGAAAGACTTAAAGAGAAGTTGAAATACCTTTCTGATAAAGGTTTCATTCGACCAAGTGTCTCACTCTGAGTCTCTCTGATCTTTTATGCGAGTAAGAAATATGGTTATCTTAGAATGCATATAAATTAATGTCACTTTAATAATGTTACTATCAAGAATAAGTATCCTATTTTCAGAATTGATGATATTTTCAATCAATTCACTTCTTTCCCTAAGATATAATTCATATCAGGTTATCATTAGTTGAGAGTACGTGAATTTGATATTCCAAAGATAAATCTTAAGACCCATTATTGTGATTAGGGGTGTTTAGTCACGTTCTTTGATCTTATGTATAGATTGCATAAGCTACCTTGATATGTGTGTTATCGTTTTTATTATTGAGATTATGATTTATTCGAGTAATGAAGAGGATCATGCTAATCATCTAGGAGTATTATTTCTTGTGATGGAATTTGAGTTACCAGTTAAAAAAATTAAAGCATTGCAGAATTGGACTTGACCCATATCTCCTACCGATATTAGGATTTTCTTGGGATTGGCTGGTTAGTCTAGAAGGTTTGTCGAGGATTTTCGTCTATTTCATCCCCTTTGACTAAGTTGACTCAGAAGACAAAAAAGTTTCAACAGTCTTATGTTTGTGAGAAAATCTTTCAAGAATCGTAAACTAGGTTGACTACTACCCCAGTGTTGGTCATAACTAAAAGTACTCAAGGTTTTCTTGTGTATAGAGATACATCCAGAGTTTTACTAGGTTTTGTATTGATGCATAATAAGAAATTTTTAGCTTATGCCTCAAGATAACGTATGATTCACAAGAGGAATTAACCAACCCATGATCGAGAGTTTGCTACTATAATGTTTTCCTTGAAAATAATATGTCACTATATCTATGGTTTTCATGTTTATGTGTTCACGGATTACAAGAGTCTTTAGTATGTATTTAGTTATTAAGAACTAAATATGAGACAAAGGAGGTGGTTGTGGTTACTCAAAGATTATGACATTAGTATTCTCTATCAAGAAGGTAAGGCTAATGTTGAGTTTGATGCTTAAATCAGGTTATCTATGGTATACTTCAGATATTGAGGAAAACAAGAAAGAGTTAGCCAACGATGTGCGAAAACTTAGGCAATTAAGAGTCCTGTTAACGTACTCCGATGAAGGAGGAGTAGTGCTGAACAATGGAGCAAAATCATAATTATTATTTGATGTTAAATAGAAACAAGATCAAGATCCTTTTTACTTTAATTAAAGGAAACTATTCATAAATAGAATGTGATGGATTTTGAACAAGGGGGGATAGAGTGCTGAAGTATCATGGTAGATTTTGTGTACCCAAGTGATACGCTCAAGTTACACCTCTCTAAAGAATCTTAAGCTATCGTTGTCAAGTAAAGAACACAACTAGTAGTTTGGGGTCGATCCCACGAGGAATATGATCTATACTTAAATTTAACCTATGATTATATCTTTTTACTCAAGGTATTTCTGAAACAATGAAGTAAAGGGGAGCGACTTCATGAAACAAATTCCTTCAATTGGATGATTAGCAAATGAACGAAGGTATACTTTGATTGTTATCAAGATTAGAAAGTAACAAGGTGTGTGTGTTTCACGCATGTTCATAACATGGTATTCCTTGTAATACTAGTCCTTTCCTAGTGTATGCATGTATATTTATGAGATATGTATCTCTAAATCCTAGGTCCGACATCTAGAGAATTCACTCAGTACCTCGGTCTGGCTACATGTGTATAATTTACTAACACTTACTGTTACCTCATATTAGACATCAAATTAATGTATGACTTAGTTTTCCCCTCGCACCAATCGACACTAGACTATTAGATAGTATTATACTTAATCAATGTTGATAATTCTTTTCTTATTAACTACCTCTTTGGTCCAACAAGTAGCAACAAGGCGAGTTGTAATGTGTGCACTCGTTAAAAGACTTCTAAGCGAAAGAATTATCAATACATGCAAAAACACTATTCAAGAATAGTGTAATTACTAGTCATACTTTGTTAATCCCTCATGGTTCCCACAACCCTAGTTGTGTATTTTGTTACCCATATTAGCAAGTTCATAATCCATGTTTATAGATGACAAATTAATAACTTGCGTAATAAGAATATTAAACCCACGAATTGCACATAAATTGCAAACCAAAAGCTTCTAAACCAAATTCGAAAATAAATTATTTGCAAAATTTGCAACAATAAATTTGCAGAACAAAAACTAAAACAATAGTAGTTGTAGGTAACCCAAAAAAAGAGGTTTTATACCCTATTTATAGAAAAAAATACTAATTAATAAGGAATTAAAATAAAGAAAGTTTGTTCAGGCATGTGTAATCAATCAACGAGACAAACTGATGGACAAACGATCAATCGGCGGCCTGCGCTTCTATTCCTTCTACAAGCACATATAAAATTATTTCAAACATTATATTGCATCTTATATGAATCAAATTAAGGACAAACAACATGGTTAATCGGCAAATGTACGATACGTCTATGCTCCTCCGTGACTACATACTTATAATCTTCAAATATCAGGTAGTGGAACCCTTGTAGCATCATTTTACGGTCCACCAATAGGGTTTGTTGATCAATCGGCGGACCGTCAATGCTCCCTATGGTTCCACACTTGGTCAGAATTACCTGATTTCCTCCAATTCCTGGGCTGCTCATATATGACCCTTATCTATGGGGAGTCAGCAGATCGACGATCCATTGATTGCGTCGTAGGTCCCTTTTTCTTCACTTTCTAAGTTGTCTTTTCCTTTTTATGCCTGAACATCTTTCCTCCAAAAGAAGACACCAAACTTATTAAAACCAATACAACACGGCTCTATAAAAACAGAACCCTTAAGTGAAATGCATTAGAAATACTCTAAACTCATGAAACATCACTAAAGTAGATAAACTTATGAGAGGATCATGAAGGAAGTTCCAAGCTCCTGATACTCTATCTATCTGGCTTCAAAAAAGATGTATCTTCACTTGAGAGTAGTTTAATGGTTGAGTGGATTGAAGAAGTGTATTTCTGAGTTCGTATCTAAGTGCCTGAATAACGAAAAGTCAATGTAGAGAACAATAAGGTTAGTAGTATATCTCAGAACATAGATATTTTAGGAACGAAGTGGGAAATAATCAACATTGATTTTATCAGTTATTTATATGTTGCCTCGCATACAGCTTGATTTAATTTGGGTGATTGTCTATCGAATGTCTAAATTATACCATTTCGTAATGGTGAAGAATACCTTTTCATAAAAGGACTATACTAAGTTATATATTCAAGATATAATCATACTTCATGGAGTTATGGTATTAATTATTTCTTGTAGAGGTGCGTTATTAAAAAAAAAATTTGAAGTCCTTCTACAAACGTTTGAGGGTTCAAAGATGAACCATAGTACTGCTCTCTATCCTCAAGATGATTGTCAAGCAGACATACCATTAAAACATAAGAAGATATATTGAGGGAATGTATGATAGACTTAAAGGGTTATTTGGATCATTAATTACCTCTCATTGAGTTCACTTGCAATATTAGTTGTCACTCTTGCATCTGAATGACTCTTTTAGAGGATATTTATGAGAGAAGATGATGATCTCCTATTGGATGGGTTGAGGTTGGTGAGGTTGGATTGATAGGATAAGACTTGATTCATCTAGTTATGGAGAAATTGACGACTATTAAAGAAAGGTTTAAAAAGCGTAGAGTCGTCAAAAGTCCTATACTAATGTTCAAAGAAGAGATTTAGAATTTAAGGCAAATGGTTGGGTTAAATTGAAGGTGTCAACTATGAAGGATATGAGATTTTGTAAAAAGGGGAAATTTAATCCCCGATATATTGGTCCATTAAGAATATAAAAATTTAAAGACAATGTAGCCTATGAATTGGAGCTATCCTTAGCGTTAGCAGCACTCCATCCGATATTCCACATTTCAATGTTGAAGAAATGTATGGGTGATACATTGCTAATTGTAGATCTTGGTATTAAGGACAACATATTTATGAGGAGATTCCTGTTCAGGTAGTTGATTATCTGATTTGCAAATTGAGGAACAGTGATGTTCTATCAGTCAAGATATTATGGATGAATAAATTTGTTGAGGAAGCTATTTAGGAGGCTGAGGAGCATATAAAGAAGAGGTACCCACATCTCTTTGAGTCCGGAAAAATTCAAAATCTAGGTTCTAATACTTTTTTTGTAATTTTTATGTTGAAACATTGTGTTACTTTGAATTTTGAGTGTTTAAGCTGGGTGATCGATGTTATAACCCTTAGTATTACTTTAGAGTGATCTCATACAAGGACAAATGTTCCCAAGGGGGAGATATTGTAATTCCCCACCTAAGAAAGAGCCAAATTTAGTTACAACTAAATTAGAAATAGTCAAATCTAAAATTTTTCACGTTATGATAATGGAATGAGTTTTGGGTAATTTCAAACAACCATCACCTTTTCTACACGATTATTTAGGTGTGCTTTAGTAAATAAAATGAAATTTTTTGGAATCATATTTCCAATGCCACCAAGTTTTGTACATGTTTGTGACTTAAGACTTGAGGGATTTTGTACATTTTTCATAATCTTTAGAGGGTGGCTTCCTCAATACTATGTTGTTGCAATTATGTAATCATGTTGACCAATATGTACACGCAGACACATCTCATGCATGACTAAGAAAGTAATATGTTCATGAAAGTATGAAAAAGGTATCTTAACTAGGATGAATTAATAGGTGAACTAGTGTAGGTAAGGGTATGAGCTTTACCTATACAATGCAAATGTGTACCTTTATAGAATAGTTCCTAAGCTGATTCCTTATGTACATGAGTTATGAATGCATTATTAATCTATAAAAATGTAGCATATAAGATGATGACTAGTGTATGATTGTGAGGGATTAGAAGTCATATCTTATGCATCTTAGTAGTATGTTATGATGTAAGGAATATGACTAAAAAAGTTTGAACATGTGTTGTCTAAATGTTTTTATGTGAAAGGTTCCTCAAATATGTACACATAAACACACATGATTTTGTGAATGAAGCATATTATCATGATCTAATAAAGTAGGGTCTTCTGAAAGGTAATACTCCATTATACTTTAAACTAGACTACACTATGAATATGCTATGTCTATGTGAAAGGATATTCTCACATGAGTTAGGTTTTGATGAAAGGACATTCTCATCATTAACCTAGGATCTTTGAATATGAGGGGTTAATAACCTAAAGCCAATTTTTATGAAGAAATGTTAATAAAGACATAAAGGCTTTTTAAAAATGGAAAGTTAGCTTAGCACTGCGTCAACTTGACAATAAGAGGTGTTCCTTCACAAAAGAAGGGAGGTTCACACTATGTTCTCTCATGAGGTGGAACTTCAATTCTATTGAGAATAAAGGGGGTTCTAATAATTGTCATATTCGGGGAGCACCTCTTAGAAGTAATCACTGTAGTCATCCTCAAAGAGAACTATACCTCTTAGCATTCATCATTACATTTCATAGGTTAAATTGTGGAGAATTTTTAAAAATTTTGATCTACTTCTACATTGAGGTTTACATAGACCTCTCACTTACACATAATATATACATAGGAGTTCACATATACTCCTCGCATAAGAAGCACTACATAGGATTCTACTTGTATTTCACGTACATAGTATAGCAATATAATATCATAGGATGTCTATTATAAGTGTCATATTTAAACCATCTAAATCGAATAAAATGATCGGGCATAGTCCTTAATTCACTTCAATAAAAGCCACATATATGCATATAGAACAATCTTCTTCAAATGAAAAGGAAAGAACTAAATATATTTAAACTAGAACAATATAAATAATCATCCTTGGAATGTGAGGACCTTCCAAACTTGGAGAATGAGAATCAAATTTATCTTCAAATGGCCCTTCTGGAAGCTCAACAGCTGGAATCTACATAATTGATGAAACATAGAAATGTGGGTTAGTACTTGATACGCTCAAATTATACCTCCCTAAAGAAGTATAAGCAGTCGTATCAAATAAAGAACCCAACTACTAGGTTGGGATCGATCCCACGAGGAAAATTGTTTAGACTGAACTTCAACGTACGATTACTTCTATTTAGTCAACTTCTTTCCAAAAAAAAACAAATAATTAAAGGAGAGGTTTTGTGAAACGAACTTCTTCAATATTTCTAAGTAAAACAAGTAACAGGAGCAAAGATTTATTTTTGGGAAAAGGTTCAAAAATACCCTCCAACTTTAATTTATTGTTTAAATTTACCCTCGCCGTTAAAATGGAGTTAATTTTACCCCTCCCGTTACTAATTTCACAAAATTTACCCCCCATTTAATGGATTGACCAAATTGACCCAAATTTTTAAAAAAACCTATTCGTTATGTTAACCCAATAACCCAACCCATTTAAAATAACACATCCCCATTTAAAATAACCCATCCCCATTCTCCAACATCTCATTTAACCTTTACCTAAGTGAATCCTCCTTCGTTGCCTCTATGCGTTCGTGCTAAAGGAACGATGAAAAGTTCATATACAGACGCCCAGAAAATAACACTCAAAAGGTGAAGTGCCTCGTGTTTTCATTATGCTGCCTGGCCTGTGTCTTATGGTTTTTGTTTCTTTAATTCTTTTATAATTTTGTCTTGTGTTATGACTTTAGTTGACTGCAACTAGTCAAGAGTAGCAATCTTCTAATGGTGCTTACCTTTTAGATGTCAACCACTAATTACATTTCCATACACAATGTTTTAACTATCTTTATGTGTCAAATAAGGATAGACATGCTGATGGAATCCTGAAGTGAGGTCCAATTTGATTGTCCATTATATTGCCTTGGTTAACAAACATGGTGCTCATCTGATTGTAGACACAAGAAGCATGATACCAATAGCTCATATGCGGAGTAGACGGATGATCGAATTCACCTCCTCAACTTGAGTCACTGTGCAGAGCCTCCACAGATTCAGTAATCCATTGACTTTATGATATTCAGCTTCCACAGTAGCCTTGTCAAAGAATGGGGATGGGTTATTTTAAATGGGTTGGGTTATTGGGTTAAAATAAGGAATAGGGTTTTTAAAAAAAATTCGTGTCAATGCGTCAAATGGGGGGGGGGGTAAATTTGGTGAAATTAGTAATGGGAGGGGTAAAATTAACTCCAATTTAACAGGGAGGGTAAATTTAAACAATAAATTAATGTTGGGGGCATTTTTGAACCTTTTCCCTATATTTTTTGATCAAGTTGTGAGAGAACCTAGGGTGTATGTGTTCCCCAAAGGGTAGCGTCACATTCATAGGTTTAACAATTTTTCCGTAGTGTTTTGCGTGCAAAGTGATAAGCTAGGTATCTCTAAATCCTTGGTCCGGCATTCAGAGAATTTCATCCTGTACCATCGTCCAACTATGTGTGTATAAGCCACTAAATTTTACCTTTACTTCATATTACAATCATGTTTGATCTATGACTTAGTTATTACTTCACACAAATTGATACTAGACTATTTTATAGTATCCTACTAAATCTATGTTGATAATTCTTTTCTTAATAACTACCTCCTGGGTCCGGCAAGTAGCAAACAGGCGAGTTTATCACATCAGGGAACACCCCCCCTAGATGTAACCGGCGTGGTCGTCCTCTTTGAGGACTAAGACTAGCCTTTTAGCTCACATCATTACATTCATAGGTCAAATTTGGCGGAAAATTTTAAAATTTTTTTTACTACTTTTATATTGAGGTTTACATAGACCTCAACATACACGTAATAGATATATATATATCGAGTATACATAGACCATTCGTATAGGAAGATTACTTAGTCTTCTAATTTTACTACAAATACATATATAGAGAACATAACATAGTCATAATAGTTGTCTCATCTCATAACCATCTAAGAAGAGTATATCAAATTAGGCCTACACCATACATCAATACAATAAGACCACATATATGTCATACAATGTCTAGTATCCAAATGTAAAGGAAAGAAACATGAGAGTCTCAATACTAAAAACAACAATATGCCTAGATAGTGGCATTGCCCTCGGAAAGTGAGGACCTACCTTACTTTGATGAATAAGAGATCCAAGTCTTCTTCAAATCGTCTCCAAAATACCCTTCAACCACCGGAACCTAAAATGTTGGGGAAAAGGATGAAATGGGGTTAGTACACCACTTGTACCAAGTATGAGGCCATATGCACACATACTTTGAAATCAAGCTAACAAAAGGGACGTTTCAATGAGTATGCACTTTTCATTAAAAACCTTTATGCACATTCAGCAAGACCATACAAAATCAATAAGATATAGTTATTAAGTCGGAGGCATGTACATCACAAGACCAACAACATCAAAACTAGTCAAGTCAACATGCATATCATGTAATTAAACATATAGTAAAAGCAACTCTACCATCAAATCATAACATCAAAAAGAATGAATAAGAATTCATTATAACATAATAAAAGCAAGACAATTACCCACAACCCCTATCAAATCAACAGGTGCAATGACCAAGCAAAGCCCCATAACCTTACTCAATCAAGTAACCCAACAATAATCATGACCAACATCCTACTTCACATAGCATAGCATTTAAGGGTACATATAATCACACTTTAACAATGTAGACCAACACATATTCATAAGTGACACTAATAAACATATAGTATCAACAATGTGAATGTTCATCATATACATATAATATAAAATTATAATCATATTCATACATAAGAACATCCTTCTAAGAATTCTTTCAAGGCTAACTAGTGCAATGTTTAGGTAGAGTCGCATACCCCTACCTAGACTAAGCTAAACCCCATAGGTTATGCTAGTTAGAGTTCATTCCTTTAGTTCATTTTACATTTTGGGAACATCTTGCCCTAACCGACATAGACCACATGAGCTAATGTGGAATCCGTTGTCCTGGAACCCTACACCGAAAGAAGGTAGACTACTTGCCAAGGTAGTACCAAAACCTGAACATAGCAACTACGTGTATCCACTAGCTAGTGTTCTATGGGGGCAATATAGTTGAAGAACTTAGAGATATAATTGGAACGTTCTTTGTGCAACATGCATTATAGTCTCCAATCTCAAGATTACGTTAGTGATCCTACCTTCCCAATGTGGGAAGGGACACTCCTCACTTTAGTTAACTCGGTATTAAGCTAGAGTCCCTTTTGAAATTTCTTTAATGTCTTTATTAATCATCATAGCTTAGTGTAGGTTATAGGGTCTAATCCCTTGTATAGACATTGTCATTAGCTTATTAAGAATTGCATGAAAATATCATTTTATGGAAACCCTCATACGTGAGATTAACATAACATCACCATCATGTCATAATAAAGCACATATGTACTTCATAACCAACCGTATATAATTTTACCATAACCATAATATCAAAGTCACATAGTCAAGACATTCAATTCATCATCATACCAAGACCTACTTAGGCTAATCACAAGTCATGCTTTAGTTGAACTACATCATCAATCACAAGCCATCATAATTGAAGTAAAGGTTAGGATCATAAGGACTTACCATCATCATGGTCTTACAATCAACCAACAAATTACATCCAACAATAGGTGTAGTAACATCAATCAATAGTAATTAACACAAGAACTAGGTCAATTCCATCATCACTATCCTAATTAACATCGATTCATTATCTAGGGTTATGGGAATTAGGGTTCATCAAGAATTCATCAAGAATTAGATACAATCCCAAGAATACATTACCGTAGTCATTCCATACATGAATTAGAATTGATAAAATAAGTCTAATAATCAATTTATTCTTCAATTCCCATCAATTCATGACCATGATTCAAGATTTGGGGAATTTTGGGAAAGGAACATGATCAATATGAAATTGTATCAATTAAAATAAATTAATCATCAATGCATACTCAATTAGTCATAAGAAATGACAACACATCATCAATTTGAAGTTTAGAAGAAAACCCATTAGAATTGGAAAATCAATTGGAATTGGGTAATTTAGAAATCAACATTGAGAGGAACTCTTGGGGAAAGGAATCCCAACAGTGAATAACCCATACCTTAATGAAGAATAATCCACGAATTTGAAGTGAAATCCTAGAGAAATTGACCTTCTTCTTCAAGCTTTCTTCCTTCCTTAATGGAGGAATTCGGTGAGAGAGAAAGTAGAGAGAGGTGAGAGCTTCAGGGTTTTGTTTTGGATTGGATGAGTGATAAATTACTGAAAACAACCCTTAGGCTATATATTATCACCCCCTAAATTACCAAAACACCCCTCACTTCAATTGATCTTTTTATGAAGTTTAAATGTCAAAAATACGATTTTACCAAATTTGGGAAGTGGCACCGTGTTGCGGGGCCAACACATAATTATTTCCAAAAATAAATTTTGGGATAGTGAGGTCCGTGTGGGCTGTGTGTAGCGCGGCAGCCAACTGATTCTTGACTTTCGCAGGCTGCTTTGGTAGCCTGCCCACCCATGTTGGGGCCCTCCTCCATGACCCTTCGGGTAGTCCTTGGGGCGTCATTATTGGACGTTTAGACCCTCTATACTACACTTTACCAAAACAAAGTGTGGTAACAGTTTTAGACCTCATTTGACCCTCCGAAACCATCACCGAACATAGCGATGTCAACTAGTTCAATTAGGCTAGTTTCCGGACGTCATGGACGTCCTTTGACGTCTTGACTCTAAAACATCTCGGATGACTTCTAAACATTATTTTAAGTCATAAAACAGTATCTAAGACTTTAGACACTCATGTTAGGCTCTATATTAGGTTTTGACTTTACGGAGTGTTACATTATCCCCCCCCTCTAAGGAACATCCGTCCTCGAATGACACTAAACTTTTGAAAGGGAGAGGATAGAGTCAAGACTAGCAGCCCAACCAACAGTATACAACATCAACATGAGTTACAACGAATCAACATAACAATATGGGATTTACACAATGACTCAAAGCATCAATTTAACACATATGGCTCGAAGTCACAACATGGGGAATATCCTTCTCACAATAACAATATGAGCTCAACATATCATTAAAGAGTAAATTATGCCAGATTTCAACTTACCAACATGCTACATATCATTTCGTAAAGACTGACTATATAAAAATGCACAACATTACTCAAAACAATAAAAATTGCAAAATTTCCAAGTTGAAAGCACATCTCACTGTAACTTACTGTAACAACATCAAAAAGTACATTTGCAAAACTTCACCAAAAATCATGAAACTTCAATTTTTAGTCATTATTTTCATTATTAGTAAGAACCACGAACTTTAGTTATCAAATAGTTGATGGTAACGGGATTTCATGTTGGCCTCGGCCTCCCATGTTGCACCCTTAACTAGGTGATTCCTCCATAACACCTTTACGGAAGCCACATCTTTGTTCCTCAATTTCTTTACTTTCCTATCAAGGATTTGAATCGGAACTTCCTCATAGTAGAGGTTATCCCTTACACCAAGACCCTCAATAGGAAGAATAGACTCAGAGTCACTGATACACATCTTAAGCATACAAACATGGAAAACTAGATGAACCGAAGCCAATTCCCAAAGGAAATCTTACCAAGCCTTTGCAAGAACTCATAGGGATCCACATAACGAGGACTCAACATCCTCTTCCTTCCAAATCTAACCACCCCTTTCATAGGAAAATTTTTTAAATACACCTTATCACCTTCTTCAAACTCTAAGTCCCTTCTTCTATGATCGGCATAAGACTTTTGCCGACTATAGGTCTATTGCAAGATATGAACCTTCTCAAAAGTCTTACAAATCAGATCGGGACCAAGAAGTGAAGGTTCGCCCACTTCAAACAATCCAATCGGCTATCTACACAACCTACCATATAAGGCTTCATAAGGATCCATGGATATATAAGAATGAAAAATATTATTATAAGCAAACTCCACCAAAGCCAAATGCTTATCCCAATTTCCCTTTAAGTCAATAATACAAGTTCTAAGCATATCCTCAAGGGTTTGAATAGTACGATCAGCTTGACCATCCGTTTGGGGATGAAAAATGGTGCTTAGATTCACCTTAGTACCCAACCCTTCTTGGAATTACCTCCAAAGACTAGATGTGAATTGTGCACCCCTATCCTATTTGGTGGATAACAGAATACCATGGCGACACACAATCTCATATATGAAGATCCTTGCATAATATTTCGATAAATTACTCGACTTTACGGGAGTAAAATGAGCTGACTTGGTCAACCTATCCACAACCACCCATATAGATTCATATTGCCTTTGAGTCCGAGGAAAACCTAATACAAAATCCATATTAATTTCTTCCCACTTCCAAGTAGGAACTTGGATTTACTGTAGGAATTCACCCGGCTTTTGATGTTCAGATTTCACATGTTGGCAATTTGGACACTTTGCAACGTATTCAACTATGTCATTTTTCAAACCTTCCCACCAAAATACATCTCTAAGGTCAGGATACATCTTACTTGAACTAGGATGAATGGAGTATTGGGAACCATGAGCTTCCTCAATAATTCGGTTCATCAAACCATCTACATTGGGAACACACAACCTTCCAAATACCTCAAGACACCATCCACCCCTAAGGAGAATGACTCATTAAGCTTGGTAAGAACCAAATTCTTCAACTCCATCAAATATTGATTAAGGTGTTGTTTGGACTTCATATCAACTAACAAAGATGACCCAAAGTTATGACGGACCATGAAACCATCATTCGGAGAATCTTCCAACATTATACCCAATCTAGCAAACGTTTGAGAATCTTTCACTAGGTCTTTCTTGGCTTCATTTAAAAGAGAAACACTAACCATGGATAGATGAATTAGAGCATCCTCAACCACATTGGCCTTTCCAGGGTGATAGAGAATACCCACGTCATAATCTTTCAACAATTCTAACTACCTTATCTGTCGGACATTCAACTCCTTTTGAGTAAACACATTTTGGAGACTCTTGTGGTTGGTATACACATCAACATGGACACCATACAAGTAATGCCTCCATATTTTCAAGGCAAATACCATGGCCGCTAACTCAAGATCATGAGTTGGATAGTTCCTCTCATGCACCTTAATTTGCCTAGAAGCATAGGCTACTACTTTCCCATATTGCATAAGCATACACCCTAAAACCACTCGGGTTGCATTACCATACACAACGACGCCCTTTGTACCCTCCAGTAAAGTCAACACTGGAGTGGAAGGAAGCCTACCTGTCAGGATTTCAAAGTTTCCCTCACATACCTCCGACGACTCAAATTTCTAACTCTTTTGGGTAAAAGTAGTCAAGGGAGATGCAATGGACGCAAAACCATCCACTAACCTTCGATAATACCCCGTTTGGTAGGAATACCGGGAAGGTAAGTAGGAAAGACCTCCAGAAATTCCCTCACTATGGGGACCGACTCAATTAGAGGAATTTTGGAGTCTAAATCTTGGTCTCTTATTATGTGGTATAAACACCCTTTTGAGATTTTTTTTGCATGTTTTCAAACAAGAGATGATGCGACCTCTAGGAATAAATTTTCCCCCCTTCAACTCTAAAACAAGCTCACTTGGAAAGTTAAACTTCACCACCCTCGTACTACAATCAATAGAGGAAAAGCCAGCATGCAACAAATTCATACCCAAAATGACATGAAAATTAAGCATATCAAGTTCTACTAGCTCAACATAAGGAACTCTATTGGGCAACATTATAGGACAATTTCTATACATTCTTCTTGCAACAACCGACTCACCCACCGGGGTAGACACTATAAAAAGTTCATGCAATATATCAGACTAAATGTCAAACTCTTTAGCTACTAGAGGGGTAAAAAATGATGAAGTAGCACCTGGGTCAAGTAAGTCATATACACCAATAGAGAAGACTTCCAAAATACTGGTCACCCCGTCGGGAGAAGTCACTTGCTCACCCCTAGAGCAGGGAGCATAGAAGTGGTTCTTCTTTGGAGCCTCATTTGAACTACTCGCTTGAGCTTGACCATTACTCTTATCTTGACCCCTCACATTAGTACAATCCCTAACCTTTTGCCCACTTTTACCACAACAAAAACAATTATCCGTTCCCTTAAGACAATCATCGTAGTGCTTGTTGCCACACTTTCCACAAGTTGGCTTCTCGGTTGGTGTACCCTTTCCCTTTTTGGCTTAGGGTTAGACACCCTATCGTCCCTAGACTTAGGAAACTTAGAAGGAACTTTATTAGAAACCCTCTTCTTAAACCTAGGATTGTCTTTTATCTCAAGCCTTCCCTTTGAAGAACCTCTATCGTAAGATCTTGCCCTTTTTGAATCTCTACTATTCTTCTTAGCCCTTGCCTCTTCTACATGTTGGTCATGAACCATGAGATGAGAAATGTTAATGTTGTCATGTAGCATAGCCAAATGATACTTATCTTGCAAATCATTTGACGCCCCCATCCCAATACGACTCATTTTATTTCTAGGATTAGAAACCAAATAAGGAGCATAATTTGACAATTTAGTGAATTTCAAGGAGTATTCATGAACACTCATACCTCCATGGCTAAGGTTGATGAAGTCCACCGCTTAAGCTTCCCTCTTCTCTCTAGGAAATAAACGATCAAGAAAAGTCTTCTTAAACATTTTGCAAGTCGGGTCCACCTCTTAAAGGACTATTGCCCTCCGTTGGACGTACCATGCTTGAGACACATCTTTTAGTTGATAAGTTACAAATTTGGTCTTCTCACTAGTAGACAACTCCGTAGCACAAAGGATCTTTTTAGATTTCGTCGATGAACTCTTGGGGGGTTTCTTCAACCTTGGACCCGTAGAAAGTAGGAGGATTCATCCTATTGAAATCCCTTAGACGCGAGGCCATGGTAGCAACTTGTTGATGAGCTCGGGGTACAACCCCCTAATTAACTTGGGCAGTCAGCTTGTTCTTGAATAGTGGCGGATTGTTCTTGGGAAGAAATGGCTTGGGACATTTGAAAGAGAGTGACCCTTATGTTCTCCTCAGTCAAAGGAGGAGGATTCACCGCGGCTTGGTCATCATTCACATATTCCTCTAGAGAAGGAACTTGATCACCACTGGGAGAAACTCCCGCATTGGCAATCTCTTCTTCAAGTTTTCGTTCCATATTCCATAGAGTATTCATTGACTATAATAGCAATAAGAGGATTATATACAAAAGCACAAAGCTATAACACTCTAAAGGCACGATGTTGGACTTCCAAGACAGTGAGATTTTCCTAAGCATCATATAGAGTCCTATTCATAAGTGTGTCGTGCTTCACAAATATGAGTACAAATCTACATAGATATGGTTGAGAGAGACACTGACTTGAATATATTCAACCTCATGCTCTAATACCAAGTTTGTCACATCCGGGAATACCACCTAGACGTAACCGGTGTCATCGTCCTCTTTAAGGACTAAGACTGCTCACATCATTACATTCATAGGTCAAATTTAGCAAAAAATTTAAATTTTTTTTACTACTTCTACATTGAGGTTTACATAGACTTTACATACACATAATAGATATATATCGAGTTTACATACATCCTTCGTAGACGAAGATTACTTAGTGTTCTACTTTTATTGCACATAAATATAAAGAGAACATAACATAGTCATAATAGTCGTCTCATATCATAACCATGTAAGAAGAGTATATCAAATTAGGCCTAGCCTATAAATCAATATAATAAGACCACATATAGTTCATACAATGTCTAATATCAAAATGAAAATTAATAAAATATGAGAGTCTTAATGGTAAAAACAACATCATGGCTTGGTAGTGGCATCGCCCTAAGAAAGTGAGGACCTACCCTACTTGGATTAATAACAGATCCTAGTCTTCTTCATATCGTCTCCAAAATGCCCTTCATTGACCCAAACCTAAATGTTACTGAAAAGGAAGAAATGGGGTTACTACACCACTTTTACTAAGTATGAGGCCATATGCACACATACTTTGAAATCATGCTGAGAAAAGGGACATTTAAAATGAGTATGCACTTTTCATTAAAACCCCTTATGCACATTCAACAAGACCAAACCAAATCAATATGACATAGTTATTATGTAATAGGAATGTACATCACAAGACCAACAACATCAAAACTAGTCAAGTCAACTTGCATCTCATGTAATTGTACATATAGTCTACGAAACTCTACTATCAAATAATAACCTCAACAAGCATGAATAAAAGTTCATTATAACATAACCAAATCAAGACAATAACCCACAATCCCTATCAAGTCAATAAGTGCAATGACCAAGCAAAGCTCCATACCCTTAATCAAGTAACTCAAGGATAATCATGACCAACATTCTACTTCACATAGCATCGCATTTAAGGGTACATATAATCTAACTTTAACAATGTAGACTAACACATATTCATAAGTGACACTAATCATCATATCGTATCAACAATGTGCAATTTCATCATATGTATATTCATATACCATTATAATTATATTCATATATAAAACATCATCCTAAGACTTTGTTCAACGCTAACTATTGCAATGTTTAGGTAGAGTCCCGTACCCCTACCTAGACTAAGCTAAACCCCTTAGTTATCCTAGGTAGAGTTCATTCCTTTAGTTCATTTTACCTTTTGGGAACATCTTGACCTAACCGACATACACCACATGAGCTAATGTGGAATCCGGTGTCATGGAACCTTACGCCGAAAGAAGGCAGACTACTTGCCAAAGTATTATGAAAACATGAAAATAGCAACTACGTGGATCCACTAGCTAGTATTCCTATGGAGGCAACATAGATCAAGAACTAGGAGATATAATTAGGACAGTCTTTGTGCTACACAAATTATAATATCCAATCTCAAGAGTACATTATTTATCCTACCTTCCCTATGTGGGAAGGGACACTCCTCACTCTAGTTCACTCGGTGCTAAGCTAGAGTCGTTTTGAAATGTTTTTAATGTCTTTATTAATCATCATAGCTTAATGTAGGTCATAGGGTCTAATCCCTTGTATATTCATTTTAATTATCTCCTCAGGAATTGCATTAGAATAATCTTTCATGGCAACCCCAATACGTGATATTAGTATAACATCATCATCATGTCATAATAAGGCACATAGGTACTTCAACTAACCTTATTATAAGACTCCCAAAATGAGTTAGGGTGTTTAGAGACTAGCATGATTTTTTTATTAATTTAATGAGGTCCTAAACTGGGTTCTAAGGTTGTATGTAGGTAATATTTAAAGTTTTAGGTGAATTAGAAGCCAAACGCCAAGGAACCACCAAGACATTCGACGACTAGTTACCTAAGGGGCCTTATCTGTTTTTATGGTCCTATGCCTGTGTCGTGATCTTATGAATAGTAAAAATGAGTTACAATGATGTTTATAAGCATTATATGGAGTTTAATGAAGTTTAGAGGTCAAACGTCCAAAAACATCCAGGACGTTTGAAAGATAGTCCTTAAGACATGCATGTGTCTGTCTTGAATGGGCCTAGCCTATTTGAAGATGTCGTGTGTGTTTGTTTTTGATGAATTTGATGTGGAAGATAATCAACATGTTATGTTTAATATTTATGATTTAAAATCCCGGGTATGATTTCACAAGAGCCCCGAAAAAGGGCCCACATCAAAGACCCAATGGCTGTTGAGACACTGCCTTGACAGTGTCAATCGACAAGCTCAAGTGACGCCCCGTCAGTCCATCGATATCCCGTCGACTAGGGTCGTAGGTTGATACTTAGCCTTAGGATCTGAAGCCAACAACAAGGAGCCTCAGTCACCATCGAAGAAGCAGTAGGACGGGCCGTTGGTCCATCGACGCCCCGTCGAATGGTGTCCATAGGTACTCTCTGCAACTGATTACCTGTGCACTATTTCATTAATGGGGTGAATAGGAAATTCACCCCACGTCCTAACCTAACCCTACTAGATTTGCTTAGTTATTTTTGGGTGCATTTAAGGGATAAAAAATATGATCAACCCATTCCCAATCCAATTCACCCAAATTAGACTTTCCTTCCAAAACCAATTATCATTAAAAACCTCCATTGAAAGTGAAGCTCAAGAACAGCTTGGATCTTTTGATTTCTATGGATTCTTCATCAATTTTTAGAGGTTTTCATACAGATAAATTTACGGTGATCCTTCCTCTCTAAGTAACCTTTCACTTGGAGAGTTAATCTCAAAGTTTTCAAAGAGAAAATCAGATCAAATCTCTTTTTCTAAAATCTAGCCATGTGATCTTTCTCAAAGCGTATTCAAAGGCTTAATAATGATTAATTGATGATGATGTATTGGTTTTAACGTGAAATTCAATCCAATTGCATGATGAACCCATGTCTATGTTTTAACGTGAAATTCAATCCAGTTGCATGATGAACCCATGTCCATTCCCAAAATCGATTTAGTCCTTGCATGGTCATTGTGATCATGGCTTGTTATTGATTGAATTGTGATTCTATTATGTTGAATTTCTTATGTATACTGTTATATATGTATATTTATGATTAATTGATGATGAAGGATCCATGTGGATCAATGTAGGAATATTTGAACATTCCTAGCTTTGATCTCTATGTATTCTCTGTAACATTGATCTTATAATGTATAAAAGTTGAATTCGATTATGATCGGATGCTTGTAGATACTGCCTTAGGTTACTATCATGGGTTAATAATGGATATAAATCTTTTATTATTAAAGTAAAGAAGGCTAGGTAAAAGTTGATCTAGTCTATCAAGTAGTAACTTACGATCTTGATGTTGGGATGGTTGTTATACGACTCGATCATGGTGAATTGTTCTTAGATACTGCCTATATGTATAATTTGATTATAATTAGGTATAATTGATCTATTATGAATACAAATCCATTGAATTGGTAAATATTAATTTAGATTGTTATAGCCTATAAAGTTTGTTAAGGAAGGTATACGTTGTGATCTATATCTTAGGGTGGATGAAGCATGATTAAGATATGATGTTATATCTATTTAGATACTGTCCTAAAAGTATGTTATTGATAAAATATGATTGATGAACAGGACTAGGGAAATTGGTTGATGATCCATAACTCTCTACTTCCTAATATACATGTGATGTATTGCATTAGATTGTAGTATGATCCTGTAGCGACTTGTACATGATTTATTTTATGATTATGGTACTTTAGATACTTCCTTATACTTTAATTGTTGAATAAGAGTAGTAATGGTCAATGATGACCAAAGGCTAAAGGATTGGTAAGAATTGCTCTACTCTTCTACTTCTGTACTTCTCTAAAGTATTGTTGATGAAGCCTTGTATTTCATTGTGTGTTATGGTCCACTTATGTAGGCAGTATTTACTTTATTGTCATTATATATGTGTTGACCATAGCCTCGAAGGAAAATTCATAAGTATATGAATGTGTGGTGATGATGACCATTTTATGTGTTACTTGTGCCTAGTCTTCTACTCTAGTTGTGAATCTTTGTTAGGTTACCGTTGTTATGAGCATGAGAATTATTATGTTAGGGTTATGTGTAAGTTCTTCCATTAATGAAATATTGAGGAATTATGATCCCTACATATTTACCCTTATGTGAATGCATGAATAGCAAAAGTTAGAAGTCTTAAGTGTAATGTGAAGATTGTCTTATCTCCTATGCTAAATTGTTTTGTGTAGTTTATGCTTGGTTGTGTATTGTGGTCTTAAGATGGTGGCTTCCTCAATGTTTTGTTGGTAGTCATTATGTGATATATTAACCAATGTACACAAACACTAACACATTATGCATGATTATAATTCGTATAGGATCATAATGTCTAATGAAAGGTTATTCTCATATTCACTAGTGTTTACTATGCATTTTAAGATTATGTCTATGAAAATATGATATGTGTTTCCTTAAATAGAATGAGTTGATAGGTGTACTAGTATGGGCAAGGGTATGGGACCTTGTCTATGCATTGCACATGTGTTCCTTGATAGGATAGTTCTTAGGTTTTGTCTCTTATATACATGGTTATGAGTGCTTGAGTATGGTATGAACATATCTTATATGCTATAATGTGAAGAATGTGGTATGATGAATTATGATTGTACCTAGTGTCTAAATGTGTTTATATGAAAAAATGGCTCATATAGTTAAACTTTCACACTTATGCATTAATGAATTAAAGTATGAACATGTGTGGTCTAAAGGTGGTATGTGAAAGGTTTTCTCACAAGTATGTACACACACACACATGTATGATGATCTAGTCAATAGAGGGGCTCTTGAAAGGTGTGCTCAATAATATCCTAAACTATATGATATGAAGTTCTAATATGACTATTTGACGTAGGTCTTACATTTATGTGTATGTGGTTGACTATGGTATTGTGGTTGATCATGAAGGATATGTTAAGTCTTGTGGTCTCATGATAGGTGAACTAAGTATGTGTGATGTTATGGGGCTTCACGTGTATATTTCACTAGTAGGTTTAGATTGAGATTATGAGATAGGTATCCTAAGGTTCTATGTGAAGTAAAATAAGTATATGTGCATAATGACTAGCATTTACTATAATGTTTTTATGTCTTGGTCTAAATATGTCTTTGATGATTATAGTTCTATGGTTGTATGTGTTGGCTATGTAAGTTGTATGTATGGATTTCCTGGTGAATTTAAGGTGATGGATTGAACCAAGTATCACTAGAGGTATGACTTGGGAGGTTAAGGAGAAAAAGGAAAATACTCACTGTTAAGGTAAATAGTTCACTATAAAGTGACCTCAATTATTGTTTCAATTCTATGTGTGATATTTTATGAATTTAGCCTTTGAATATGTCTATATGAAGTATGTGAATGAAATAAATACTATTTTATAAAGGTTTTATGAATATTTATTCAAAAAGGCATGAATAGTGATTTTCAAGGAAATGTCCCTTTTGAATGCATGTTTTTGCATGGTTGTCATACTTAGTGCATTCTTGTACTAAATCAATTCATTTTTACTTTTTACAAAAACTATAGGTTATGGATGCTTAAAGGATGTATTTAGATGAGGAGGAGCTTGATATATTAATTCCCAATATCAAGGAAAGGAATCTTTAATTTCAAGGATCTCCTACTTATGTTTACTCTAAAGTCTTATAAATTGTATAGTTAAGTATTATGTTATATGGGTCGTTCCCTAAAGTACTCTTACGATGTTGTGACTAGGATGGCATAGACACTTAAGGTAAAAATATGTACTTATGATATTTGATATATATATATGAGGTATATTTTCTAGCATATGAAGTGCTATTAAAAATTTTAAATTTTCAATTAAACATAGTAACGACAATGCGATGAATGATAACTATGGGAATGTATAAGACCTACGAGAAGTAAACTACGCCATGTTACTTCTATGGTGTGCTCCCTGGATATGATACTTATATCGCTTAACCTTAAGAATAATCTCACAATCGCATAGTCAACACATTTCAATTCATCATCATACCAACACCTACTTAGGCTAATCATAAGTAATGCTTCAATTGAACTACATCATCAATCACAAGCATCATAATTCAAATAAAGGTTAGGATCATAAGGACTTACTCAATCTCCTTCTATAGCCATCATCATGGTCTTACCAACAACCAACCAATTACATCCAACAATTGGTGTAGTAACATCAATCAATAGTAATTAACACAAGAACTAGGTCAATTGCATCATCACTATCCCAATTAACATTAATTCATAACCTAGGGTTAGGGGAATTAGGGTTCATCATGAATTCATCAAGAATAAGATTGTATTTCAATGATACATTACGCTATTTAATCCATACATGATTTAGAATTGATAAAATAAGTCTAATAATCAATTTATTCTTCAATTCCCATCAATTCATGACCAACATCCAAGATTTGGGGAATCTGGGAAAAGGAACAAGATCTGAAATTGTATCAATTAACATAAATTAATCGACAATCTATACTCAATTAGTCATAGGAAATCACAATTCATCATCAAGTTGAAGTTTAGAAGAAAACCCATTAGAATTGGAAATCCCATGGAATTGGGTATTTTAGAAATCAACTTGGAGAGAACCTTTGGGCAAAGGAATCCCAAGAGTGAAGAACTCATACCTTAATATAGATTATCCACTAAATTGAAGTTAAATCCTACAAAAATTGACATTCTTCTTCAAGCATTCTTCCTTCTTCAATGGAGGAATTCAGGGAGAGAGAGTGTAGAAAGAGGTCAGAGCTTTTGGGTCTTGTTTTGGAAATTATGTTTTGGGTGAGTAATAAATGACTTAAAATGACCCTTAGTCTATAAATAATCACCCCCTCAATTACCCAAAACACCCCTCACTTAAATTGGTCTATTTGTGAAGTCTAAATATCAAAAATATGATTTTACCAAATTTATGAAGTGCACATTTATTTCCCAAGAATGAATTTGGGACAGTGAGGTACATGTGGGCTGTGGGTCGCACAGCAGCCTCCTGATTCTTGAGTTTCGCAGGCTGCTTTGGCAGCCTGGCCACCCATGTTGAGGTCCTCCTCCATGATCCATTGGGTGGTCCTTGGGGCGTCGTTATTGGACGTTTAGACCATCTATGCTACACACTACCTAACCAAATTCTTTTTACAAGTTTTAGACTTATTTGAAATTCCGAAACAATCCCCAGACATGGTGACATCAACAAGTTCAATTAGGCTAGTATTCAGACATGATGGGCGTCCTTTGACGTCTTGGCTCTAAAACTTCTCGGATGACTTATAAAATTTATTTTAGTTCACAAAACAGTATCTAAACATTTATACACTCATGTTAGGATCTATATTAGGTCTTCACTTATCGATGTGTTATAGAGTTCTAACGGGTGTACTCGTTAAAAAGACTTCTAAACGAAAGAATTATCAATGCATGCAATAACCTATTTCAGAATTGTTATTAAGCAAGGTTTACTTTGTTAACAGCCCATGGTTCCCACAACCCTAGTTGTGAATTTATTTTGCCATGCATATAAGAAGACAATTCATAGTTGTTAAACAATGAAACATGAACTTACTTTGACAATTCGAAGAAAATCAAGAAAACCCACTTATATAAGAAGATAAACTTGAAAACCAAATTCGGAAATTGAATACATGCTAAAGTTGCAACATCCAATCTCCAAAAACAAACTAAGAACAATAACAATAATGTCTAACCCTAAAAACAAGGTTTTAAACCCTATTTATAGAAAACATTGACCTGAATTAAAAGGAATCAAAATAAAGAAAGTTGTCCAAAAAACGTTGCTGTAATCGATGACCGCAAAGAAATACTATCGATGAAATGACGGACCATCGATCAAAATGACGGACTGTCGACTACATCCTTCGGTCCAGACATAGAATCATTTTTGTTTCTTAATATGGCATCCTCTCAAAATCAATTAACGGACAAAAAATCTGTCCGTCGATAGATATATGGTTCGTCGATGCCTTCCGTTGCTGTATCCTTAGAATTTTTTCAACTTCGGGTACTAGGACTATCTTTGATCTCATCGACGGTTGAATAGGACTGTCCATCAGTCAATTGAACGACCGTCGATCCTCTGAGTCGTCCCACACTTGGTTAGATTTCCTTAGAATGTCTCCAATATCCTAAACATCAATCGTCGGTCACCATCTACGGACCGTCGATGGCTTTCGTGGGTCGCTGTTGCACTTTTTTCAATTGCCTTTTGTACTTTGTTTCTGGACATCTTTCCTGCAAAACAAACATAAAAACTGCCACACCCAGGTCCTAGACCATAGATGAGACCGGCGTACTTAAGCTCTCTGGGTCGCAGACAAGCCTCTTCTTAGCTTTCATCACAATCATATAGTTAAATTAAGCAAAAAATTTAGAACCTTTTAACTTTATTGAAGTGTACTTAGACTTCATATAATTCTTGTGTAAGAGTGATATACTAACAGTTCGAAATAAACAACCATCTATTAACAGATTGAACAATTGTAATGAAGAATTCATAATATAATTAATAGTTGCCAAACCGGCCTTAATAGGAAAGCTTGAACAAATGTTTGAAAGGAAACTCTAGGGACAACATCCACTAGCTATGGTAATCTATTAAAGATAGAAATTAAAGCGTAGACATCATCGAACTCAAGAGGACCTACCAAAGTCTTGAGGTACTAGTCCAAACAGCTTCAACTAATCTTAAGTCTTCTTCAAGGACCTGCACCGATAAAATAGTAATTGTATATGGGTTAGAACACACTTGTACTAAGTATGGGTATATGCACATAAACACTAAGGACTATGCATGATCAAGGAAATCTCTTCATATAGCAACATGCTATTTTTTCTCAAAGTGAAGTCACTTCACTTTCCTAATTCGTTATTTATGAATCATGCTATGAGTATGACATATTTTCATGCATTTAAAGCAAACAAATCATTTTCTATATGAACATAAGACCTTGGAATCAATAACTTAATTTTAGAACAACTCAAGCAAAATTTAATATGTTTGCTCCTGTTAGGCCGAGTGCTCCCTCTCCCATACTTTAGTTTATTATTCAGTCTTTTCTTCTTTTTGTTGTATAGTACAATGATATCCTTTGATCCTATGTTTTACTTATGAATACAATTATTCATTGTAGTCCCGTTGATACAATGAATCAAGTAAGTAATCCAAAAGACTAAGGAATTATTTGACTACCCTATTCAGAAGTTATCTTTCTATTCTTGTTAAATTGGGCATGAAGTCTTTATAAGCCAATCTTTATTGGATATGCCCATTATTTGATCATTTTTATAATATAAATATGCTGGGTAATATATTAATATTCTAGTTGATGAGTCATTATGTTGTGCTCCCTTTATTGGTATAAGCCAATAACTGCTAAAACTTCATTCTTATCAAACACTGATGATTTGATATACTTACGCTTTTTGCTTACTTAGTTCACTTTGAACTTACATTTCTTCTTCTTTGATATCATGTTCCCTTTGAACATGCTAGGTTGAATTAGTATATTCTTTTAGGACTTCCATTGGGATCTTTCTGTGCAATGACTAAGAATGACTTACATCATTACTCTGTGTGACCTCACCCTTTGGTCATCCTATCCAAACACCCCTCATCTTCCTAGTTCTTTCTTTCTTTCTTTCTTACTTTCTTAGAGAAATATTTAGCATTTAACCAACATAGATCATGTGAGAAAACATGAAATACAGTGTCTTCCCACACTGAAAAGAGGTGGTTCACCGGTCAAAGTGAAAGCGAGTACTTCCTAGCATTCTTAGGTAGATCCACTAGCTAGTAACCTATGCTGGTGACATAGTTCAAAGGCAAGGATAATTTGGAGACCCTTATCTTGGTATAAGTGTCATCTCATGAGGCTTACATGTGCTTGTAGAAGCTCATTTCTAGTCTATCGGTGCTTAGCTCAATTTATTATACTTTACAACTTTTAGAGTTGACTCATACACTATGGAAGCTTTCTTCTAGTACGAGGTATGCTTAGCTCAATGGATGACTTGTCATCCCTTTCTATACTTTATGAATGTGAACTTAAATATTACATTATCTTTATGGTTTGAATGAGACTTGTCTCACAATTGCGAACACCCTCTTATGTGAGTATCTTTAACATAGTTGTTTAGGTGCAAGTGAGACTTGTTTTACTTCCTTTAACACCCCATTCTTGGTCAATTTAATAACGCATAAGCTTTTAGTTCTTTCATTACTCACCTTATCTTGTTCAATGTTATTTGGTAGTCTTGTACTTTTCGTTATGAAAGTTATAAGGAATTATTCCACGTACTACTATGTTCACGAGTTCATTTAGATAGGGTATGTTGGGACTTGTCCAAATTATTGGTATACTCTAGGTTATAAGTTCATTGAGCTACATCTTGTCAAGTCAATCTTTAAAATGTATTTGACCTTACAAGAAATATCATAATTTAGGTTGGCCATATAGGATTGGTATGACTTAGTCATTTGCTAATTCTATTACATATTTTTGAAATAATGTTGCTGGCCAATTTATTTGCATAAACCAAACTTTCACTAAACACTTGTCATGATATTATCACTAGCCAAGTCAATTAACTTCATGTATATACGATAGTAATCTCATCATTTTAAGAAAGCTAACTTTTAACATTTGATTAGATCATAGGAACAATTAAGTGCTTAGTTTGGCCAAGCTATAAAGTTGATTTTCCATTGAAGATTATTTAACTAGATTTGATTCTCATGCTAATTTCTTCTTGGAAATATTGCATTCCAAACAATTACAAACATATCTACTGTAAGCACAAAAAGTAATCAGAACCTTCATTTCCTTCAACAGTAAACTGAATTTCATAAACGACTTATAACAATTTCATCTTCTTGAACACAATTAGGCATTACAACATTGCTTATCTCATGTAAATGATACTCTTATCATACACATCTAACCTATAGGTCTCATTCGAAATTATCAAATGAAAAAAACCTACACATAACGATCAGTTATCACCACATACCAACCACATGTTCGAGCTTGCATCATACATACTACTAGAATCGAAAATAGGGAGAATTAGGGAGATGAACATTCGACAATTTCATTGTGAACAACCCTAGTTTCGGTTTTTTTGAATTCAAAACGTTTGAAAAGCCTCAAGGGGAAAGGAATCCAATAGATAAAACCCATACCATACTGTTGAATTGAATCTACGAAGATCACCCTTTACTTTGCAATAAAATCTTGAAGAAACTCCTTGAAATCGCCTAAGGAGAACCGAGAATATTTTTCTGTTTTCTTACTTTTGTTCGCTGTTTTTCTGTCGTTGGTTTCTACTGGATAAACGTGAGTCTAAGTCTTAGGAACTGAATATTGACTAATTCAACTTAGGCTAATTAACTTAATTAAATAAATCAATTAGCTAATTACCAAAACGCCCTCCTAGATTGACTAAAAATAGGAGATCATTTGACTTAGCCAAATTCTAAAAATTTGCTAAGGGTGTAGGGTTTGACCATGAATTTAAATTAATTAATTAAGTTGCTAATTTAATTTATTAAGTAACCTAGGATATTTACAAAAGTACCCCTAAGGCACTAGGACCATAACAACCCCTTTGGACCATCCTAGGTTAGGTACTAGGATGTTTCTTTAGTTAGCTACTCGTCTAGTGTCACCCGGTTAGGTCTTAGGATTTCGGGCACACTAGTTTGTTCATTTTAGTTAGTCCTAAGTTAGTTAGGTAGGTAAGTAAGTTAGTTAGAGACCATGATTGGTTAGTAAGATCGGCCCTACGTTGCTTGACCCGATGCGTGCCGGCTCACTAACTGCCCTAACCGAATCGGTTGGGCTTGGTCGCTTGGTCTCTCGGCCGGTAGCACATGTGCTTGCACATGTGTTCCCGTGCACTTTCCTAGCCCTACACTCTATAGTTACACTTGTAAAGTTCACTTCTTGTCCAAAGGATCCTCACTAGGTCCTTGGGCACTACTTACTTTATATAATCATTTGAAATGATAATGTGCTATGGTACCTAGGATTGACACTTGGATACCTCGTACCTAATGAGTGTAAGCTATGAAATCAAAAAATTTAGCTTAGGGTTGCAGGTACAATTCCTAAACAATCTTGGATAGGAGCAATTGAACGTCAAAGTATATCTTAAGTTACTTGTTAATACATAGAAATTGGCTAACACCCTTAAGCAAAAATTTTATAACATGCCCAATCTTACTCAATATTGGGCATTGGGATGCCTATGTACCCAATATATATTTTTAAAACCTGATAGACTCTTCACTATACAAGTACATTATCTGGAATGTTACCTTATCCCCCCCTTAGGAACATTCGTCCCCGAATGACACTACACATCATTTTGAATCAAAGAGGGTATTTTCGAAACAACACATCAACATACTTGAAACTTTACTCTTTGTGAATATCTGATTCACAACTTACTCTGGATGATGCACATCACTCAAAGCTTATTTGAAGCTTCATATCTAAGATTGAGGAATTTCCTTCTCAATATCACTTTCACTCAATGTATATCACAAATTATGCGACACAAAAATCACGTCAACGCTATACAGAAACAGCAACATGAATGCAAGCATGAACTCATATTAACTAATATAGTGCAAGTATAAAACACACAGTTATGGACTTAAAACACCAAATCCAACTAATGCACTAAAATTTAGAGTTTCATAAACAAAATCATACGTAGGAAGAGTATATTTAACCTCAAGAAATGAACAAGTGAGGGTAACGGGATCTCATGTTGGCCTCGACCTCCCATGTTGCTCCCTCAACAAGGTGGTTCCTCCATAACACCTTTACGGTGGCAACCTCCTTGTTCCTCAGCTGCTTCACTTGGCGATCTAAAATTTCAATTGGAACCTCTTCATAAGAAAGGTTCTCATCGACTCCTAACCCCTCAACAGGCAGTATGGATGCTGGATCACCTAGACACTTTGTTAACCATCGAAACATGAAACACTGGATGAACAAAATCCAAGTCATTTGGTAACTTCATTTCATAGGAAAGATTCCCCACTCGCTGTAAGACCTCATAAGGACCTATATACCTCAAACTCGACATCCCTTTCTTACCAAACCTCATCACCCCTTTCATGGGTTATATCGATATACTTAATCACCTACCTTGAATTCAAGAGCCCTCTTCCTGTTGTAAGCATAAGATCTTTGACGATTGTAAGCAGTAGACAATCTATCCCTGATCATTCTCACCTTTTCCATTGCCTCATGTATGATCTTAGGGCCAAGAATGGAAGACTCTCCTACCTAAAACCACCCAATCGGGGACCTACATCGGCTGCCATACAGTTCTTCAAAAGGTGTCATCCCAATACTGGAACGGTAGCTATTATCATAAGAGAACTAAATCAGTGGCAAATGATTATCCCAACTCCCCTTGAAGTCATTAACACATGCTCTTAGCATGTATTTAAGGATCTGAATGGTAAGATTTGCTTGTCTATCCATCTGAGGATTAAAAGCAATACTGAGCTTCACTTGTGTACCCATGCTCTTTTTGAAAGATCTTCAAAAGTGAGAAGTGGACAGGGCTCCCCTGTCCGGAATGATACATAAAGGGATCCCATGCCACCTCACTATCTCATCAATATACAGCTTGGCATATTCTTCGGCCCTGTAAGTACACTTCACAGGAATGAAGTGAGCAGACTTAGTCATCCTGTCAACAATGAGCGAAATGGAATCATGCAGTTTCCTAGTCCTTGGCAGACCAACCACAAAGTCCATATAAATAGCCTCCAACTTCCATGTTGGGATCTCAATCGACTAGGTAAGACCTCCAGGCTTAAGGTATTCGGCCTTAAAATGTTGGCAATTAGGGCATTCCTCGACAAACTTAGAAACATCTCGCTTCATACCTTCCCACCAATAGATCTCCTTGAGATCATGATACATCTTGGTGGAATGTTGATGAATGGAATACCTGGATCCATGAGCCTCTGAAATAATTTTAGGTCTCAGATTATCAATATTGGGCACACACAATCTACCCTGGTATCTAAGCACACCATCCCTTCCCAGTGAAAATGATTCATTCAGATTACTCAACACTGAGTCTTTCAACTCCATGAGTACTGGGTCGAGATGATGCTTAGCTTTAACATCTACAACAAATGAGGATTCAGAACTAGATTGAACTGAAACACCCTCACTTGGTGTATCTACAAGTCCTACACCTTACCTAGCCAATTGGTGTACCTATTTAACCAGCTCCTTCTTCTCATCATCAATATAAGACACACTGCCCATGCTCAATATGGTAATAGCATAGGCCACTACATTGGCCTTACTTGGCTTATAGTGGACACTCATATCATAATCCTTGAGTAGCTCTAGACATCTTCTCCCACGAAAATTCAATTCTATCTGTGTAAAAACATATTGAAGATATTTATGGTCAGTAAAGACATCAACATGTACACCATATAAGTAATGTCTCCAAAGTTTTAACTCAAATACCAAAATAGCTAACTCAAGATAATGGGTAGGGAAATTCTTCTTGTGGATTTTCAACTTTCTTGATGCATATGCAATCACCTTGCCATCCTTCATAAGAACACATCCCAAACCTACTCTAGAAGCATCACAGTACACAATATACCCTTCACCACTACTTGGCAATGTTAGAACTGGGGCTGAAGTGAGTCGGTCTTTGAGCTCTTGAAAGCTCTTTTCACATGTTTCAGACCACTTACACTTCTCCTTCTTCTTTTAAAGCTGTTAATGGAGCAGCAATAGCGGAAAAGCCCTCAACAAACCTGCGATAGTAATTAGAAAAACCCAAAAAACTCCGAATGTCTGTAGGAGTAAGGGGTCTCGGCCAATTCCTTACTGACTCAATATTTTTTGGATCAACCTCTACACCCTGGTCGGAAACCACATGACCAAGGAAGGTCGCTGATCTTAGCCAAAACTCACATTTGCTGAATTTTGAATACAATGGATGTTCCCTGAGTACTTGCAATGTCATTCTCTAATGTTGGTCATGTTGTTCACTTGTCTTAGAGTATATAAGGATGTCATCTATGAATATTATGACAAAATAATTAAGGAATTCATGGAAGACCCTATTAATAAGGTCCGTAAACGCGACTGGTGCGTTAGTGAGACTTAATGACATGATAAGAAACTCGTAATGACCATACCTAGTACGGATGGAAGTCTTAGGAATGTCCTTTTCTCTAAGTCTAAGTTGGTGATACCCTGACCGGAGATCTATTATAGAAAATAAAATTGAACCTAGGAGCTGATCAAATAGATCATCAATTCTGGGAAGAGGGTATTTGTTTTTTATAGTGACTTTGTTGAGTTGCCGATAATCGATACACATTCTAAGGGTTCCATCCTTTTTATTAACGAACAACACTGGAGAACCCCATGGGGATAGCTAGTAACCTATGCTGGTGACATAATTCAAAGGCAAGGATAATTTGGAGACCTTTATCTTGGTATAAGTGTCATCTCATGAGGCTTACATGTGCTTGCAGAAGCTCATTACTAGTCCATATGTACTTAGGTCAATTTATTATACTTTACAACTTTTAAAGTTGACTCATACACTATGGAAGTTTTCTTCTACTATGAGGTATGCTTAGCTCAATGGATGACTTGTCATCCCTTTCTATACTTTATGACTTGAAGTTAAATCTTACATTATCATTATGGTGTGAATGAGACTTGTCTCACGATTTCTAACACCATCTTATGTGAGTATCTTTAACATAATTATTAAGGTGCAAGTGAGACTTGTCTCACTTCCTTTAACACCCCGTTCTAGGTCAATATCATAACTCAAGCTTTTAGTTCTTTCATTACTCACCTTATCTTGTTCAATGTTATTTGGTAGTCTTAACCATTCTTTATGAAAATGATAAGGACTTATTCTATGTTCTACTATTTTCACGAGTTCATTAGATATGGGTATGTTGGGACTTGTCCCAATCATTGGCATACCCTTTGTTATGAGTTAATGAGCTACATCTTGTTAAGTCAATCTTTAACATGTATTTGTCCTTACAAGAAACATCATAATTTACATTGTCCATATAAGATTGGTATGACTTAGTCATTGGCCAATTCTATTACATATTTTTGAAATAATATTATTGGCCAATTTATTTGCATAAAACAAACTTTTATTAAACACTTGTCATGATATTATCACTATCCAACTCAATTAAAATCATGTATATACTAAAGAAATCTCATCATATTAAGCAAGCCCACTTTTAACAATTTATTAGATCATAAGAACAATTCAGTGTTTAGTTTGGCCAAGCTATAAAGTTGATTTGGCATTGAAGATTCATTAACTATCTTTAATTCTTATTATTATTTCTTCTTAGAAATATTGCATTCCAAACACTTACAAACATATCTACTGTAAACACAAATAGTAATTGAAACCTTCACTTCTTTCCAACAGTATACTAAAGTTCATGAACGACTTGTAACAATTTCATCTTCTCTAACACAATTAGGAATTACAATATTGCTTATCACATGTAAATGATACTCTAATCATACGAATCTAACCTATAGGACTCATTAGATATTATCAAATCACAGAAACTTACACATAATGATCAGTTATATCAACATACCAACCACATTATTTGAGACTTGCATCATTCATACTACTAGAAATGGAAATAGGGAGAACTAGAGAGATGAACATTCCACAATTTCATTGGGAATATCCCTAGTTATGGTTTTCTTGAATTCAAAACGTTTGAAAAGCCTCCCGGGGAAAGGAATCCAAGAGAGAAAACCCATCCCTTATTGTAGAATTTAATCTATGAATATCACCCTATACTTTGCAAGAAAATCTTAAAGAAATGCCTTGAAATCGCCTATGGAGAACTGAGAGTATCTGTTTTTCTTAAATTTGTTCAGTGTTTTTCAGTCATTGGTTTCTACTGGATAAACGTGAGTCTAAGTCTTAGGAACTGAATATTGACTAACTCAACTTAGGCTGATTAACTTATTTAAATGAATCAATTAGCTAATTACAAAAATACCCCTGCTAAATTGAATAAAAATAGGAGAGTATTTGACTTAGCCAAATTTTAAAATTTGCTAATGGTCTTGGGTTTACCATGAATTTAAATTAGTTAATTAAGTTTCTAATTTAATTAATTAAATGACCTAGGGTAATTACTAAAGTACCACTAAGTCACTAAAAGCATAACCAAGCCCAGACCTAACGCGTGTCATCCCACTAACCGCCCTAACTGAATCGGTTGGTCTTGGTCTCTCGACCAGTAGCACATATGCTTGCACATGTGTTGTTGTGCACTTTCATAGACGTACACTCTATAGTTGCACGTGGAAGGTTTACTTCTTGTCCCAAGGATCCTCACTATGTCATTGGGCACTGCTTAATCTACATGATCATTTTAACTGATCATGTGCTATGGTACCTAGGCTTGAAACTTGGATGCCTCGTACCTAATGTGTGTAAGCTATGAAATCAAAAGTTTTAGCATAGGGTCTTCGTTGTAGGTACAATTCCGAAACAAGCTTGGATTGGAGCATTTGAACATCAAAGTATATCTTAAGTTACTTGTTAATTCATAGAAATTGGCTAACAACCTTAAGCCAATATTCTCTAACATTCCCAATATTACTCATTATTGGTCGTTGGGATTCCTATGTAATCCAATACATATTCTTAAAACCTAATTGAGTCTTCACTAGAAAAATACATTTTCTGGAATGTTACAAAATGAAAAAAACCCTAAAACTGGCTAAGCTATGTAACACTTTATGTGTTTAGAATGCCTATGATTAGACCGGGTTCACACGAATTGATTCGCATAGAACCAGGTCTCCAAACCTCTACAACTGCCAAACCACCTAACTTGGTGAGTTAGTTTGTCTAGGAAAGGATGGGTCCAGCCATGTAGGGCACCCGAATATGAAGTTTTACCCAGATGAGTCTTTACCGGACTTAAAAAGGGGAAATCTTAAGTTTGGAGGGCCTAGGGGTAAAATGGTCTTTTTCACGGCTAAGGGTAGTATCGTAATTACCCTATATATTCAATTAATTATTTAATTAATATGGTGGAGGGGCATTTTGGGGAGAGTTCGCCGAAATTGTCCTTTGAGCAAAATGTTGCTCCACCGGGGTTCGAACCTAAGAAGGAGCAATGATTTAATTTGATTATTTAATTTGGTGAATTAATTTAATAAATTAATAATTAATGGCTGATTTAAGAAAAAGGAAAATCAGATTTTTACTATTAATTATTATTTATTAATTTTTTAACCTTATTTGACTAAGTCTTGCCTAAAGTCCTAACCCTATGGAAACACTCTCTTTCACATCTATCCATTCTCACGTTTATCTCCCTCTCTTCAACACTCTCTTTCACGTTCTCTCTGCTTAACAAAACAGAAACCAAAAATCAGAATAATAATAAAAACAAAAGTTTTTCATACTTGAAGAAATTACACGCAAATTACAAGCGACAAAGCAATCCGAAAACGTAAAGTAAAATGTTATATTCTCGTTGGGTAAGGTGTAAGATTCGTTGGTGGACGTTTGGTAAGTGGTGGATTTGGCAGAAAGTTGAAGTGTTGAACGACCTGAAATCAGGTATGGGTTTTCTTCCTCTTTGTCCTTTTCCCAAGAGACCCTTAAGTCTCATATGAATCTACTCCGAAAACTAGGGTTGTCCCCCATTACATGTTCCCTGTCACTAGCTCCGAATGATCTTAGGTTTGTATGTTTGCTGGTAGATTAGGTGTGTAATGTGATGTTAGTGATGAATATATTCATGAAAGATGTGTTCCGAAAAAGTGAATTACGTGAACATGATTGTGCATGTGTGTGCCGTGAGTTATCCATGGTTTGAATCCTCGATTTTACATGTTAAAATGTTGTATTTTACGTATATGAATATGTTACAAACGTGATGTTCATATGAGTTAAAAGTTTCTGAATTGAATGATAATTCTTGATTAAAAGTAACCTTGAAAATCCACCTAAAGATCTCCCTAAAAATTACTCGAAAAGTCTTGATGTTTAACGTTAAAGAGAGTGAGAAAATGGACTGCAAAAAGATGATTAAATTCTCGAAAATAACCATGACAGCTCACCTAAAGATACAATAGATGTTACACGAAAATTTATCCTAAATCTAACATCTAAAAGTTGAGAAAATGTAGTGCAAAGAGGGTGAACAAATATCCAGCATTCTGGAAATTCATTTTTTGGCAGCTTACTGTAAAATATCACGTTCTAAAATATTTTTTTAAATTGTTGAGGTCAGTAGGGCTTCAACCCAAGACCTCACCACATACATGTCATAAAAAAATTAAATAATAAAATGTGGTAAGGGGGATTTGGAATGGGGTAAAGCTCAAGTTAAAAGTTAAGGGGAAAATGTAAGAAAATGAAGTGAGGCGTGTGGGGTTCGAACCCACAACCTCTTGGATGGAAGGAGAGAGGAGAAGAATGAAATAAAGAAATAATAAAAATGAGGTATGTGGGATTCGAACCCACAACCTCTTGGAATAATGAGATGGTAAGGAGAAAATTTAAATTAAAATAAGGTGAGGCTATGGGGATTCGAACCCACAACCTCTTGAATAGATGAGAGAGTGAGGACAATAATAAAGGAGGAAAAATAAATGTGGTGAGTGGGTATTGAACCCATAGCCTTTTGGATAGGTGAAAAAGATAAAAGATAAATTAAAAGAAAAAGAATGCGCTTGTGGGGGATTGATCCCACAACCTCCTTGCCTTAAACAAAAAAGAGAGGAGAAAAAGAAAGGAAAATATTATGGGAGTAATGTGGATCGAACTAGGGTCCCCCAAATTTGAAAAATGTAATTATCAAGTTTACTATATGTTTAAGTGTTACTCAAGGGATTCGAAATCGGGTTTTCATGCCCAATTCCGTATTGACACATAAGTCATACGTAAACAAATATTTAATTAATGCTTCTTCTAAAGATCGAAGTCAATATCTTGGCATATCTACGAGATGCATAATTATTGTACCATATAATTTTAGGTATAAATTAATCACTTAGACAAACTATCAATGAAGCCCCATGGCTTGTATGTGTGGACTCATAAGTCTAGCATAAATTTAAAAGTAAGTGAACCTAATATTTTATGTGATGAGATAGTGAAACCCAGAGGAGTTAAGTAAGAGTGTTACACACACTAAAGGGCCATGTGCAATGGCACACGATGAAATGAACAATTCACGTAAAGTGGTGAGTAATTATGAAGAGCAAATGTGCTAAAGCTAATGAATGTGGTGGCAACATGATAAGAGGCTAATGTTAAAGATGAGAGCAATCTCAAATGAGTCTAAGTAAATGTTACCAAAACGTACTCATCTATGAGAGTGTAAAGTTAATGAAGAGACAAGTCTTTATAAATACAATAACGAAAGTATTGAAGTTAATGCATACTTAATACTAATGATGAGATGTGAAATCATCTAATGAGCTATGATGTCCTCATGCTATAAGCCAACTTCCATGATGTCTGAGTTGAATGTAATGGAACTTTATAGTAAGTACCAATAGGCTAGCTATGAGTGGTGATGCCTTCCTTCGGGAAGGGCAGAGGTTCACATAAATCTCATGAGATGAGACTGTCCTGCATTGCCGGGTATGGGTCTCCTTATTTATCCTAGTCTTTGGACCTATACTGCCAATATAGGGATCTAGCAGGGTTCGATTCCCTATATACGCTATCATTTTTTGGTTCACTTTGGCCGGTGATTCCACCTCTTTCTGGTGTAGGGTTAAAAACTTGATTTCATGATGCTCACATGATCTATGTTGGTTAAGGTTAAAGTTCGCAAAGAAAGAATGAGTCCAGCCTCAACGAATTCACCTAATGAAATGAACGATACCAAAGGTGTTAGTATAGGATAATCAAGAGGTGAGCTAGACTTAAGTAATGACACTAGGTTATTCTTGGTCATTGCACAACGAACCCGATGAGAGTCTTAAACTACATCCTAGGTATGACTGGTGGTTGCACTAGTATATGAAAGAATGAAAAATGAAGTTAGTATAAATGAATGAAACATACTCTGTGTTTGCTAAAGAAGGCTCCCTAGTTGAGGTCCCATGTGTTGAGCCCTCATTTTGGGAAGTCCTAATGTCAAGTCCATGATTCCACGGTCTCATGGCATATGAAAAAATTATATGAACTATGTGATATGATATGTGGAATATGTTATGTTCTGTTTACAAAATGATAAGTATGAAGATGCATGTTACTCTCATGGCATGACTTTCCTAATCCGAATTTTGCAAGTCCACTGACTTGACTTTCCATAATCCATATCGTTTTCTGAAAGAGCTCTTCTTAATCATGCATTTCCTTGGTGTTTGCTTGAATATGCCCGTAGTTAGTACAAGTGTGTACTAATCCAATAAAACTCTACATTTGTAGGTGCAGGCACATGTGTACGTTAGAGGTTACGGGTCGACGTTGAAGATATTCGGACATAGAGCATTCATCCGGACTTGGTAGAGCCTCATGATTTCGAGGATGATTTCCCATTATATTCTAGCTTAGATATAGGTTTGAGTTAGTGGATTATGTTCCACTAGCGTTTCTTTCCCATATTATTTAAGACATTGTATTGGTGCAATTTTGGCAAGTTTACGTTTAATGCAGTATTGAACAACTCCTTTCAATTGATGATCTTAATATTAGATGGTTGATGCGAACGCCTATGACGTTAATTAGAATATGTTTCATATGAAATAAGCAAATAAAAACTTCAAATTTTCTGCTAAAATTAACCTATATGATGTAACGATGACATAAGTAGGCTTGTCTGTGACCTCAGATAGGTCAACGACGCCGGGCTCTTCTGGGGTCTAGACTCTGGTCGTGATAAAGTTAGTATCACAGCACTAGGTTATATCCTGAGGATAATAAGATCACATCAACCACATCAAGTAGTTTTTGAGTCATGGTAGTGAAGTGCACCACTATCCTGAATTAGAGACAGCATGATGCGTGCAAAAATTTCCCTTCTTCTGATCTTATCGTGCTTTTTCTAATGTCTAATTCCTTGGTTTTATGAGCATATCTAACATCAATTCTAGATTATTTAGAAAATGAACACAAGGAGGAACGCTTGTCATAGGAGAGGAGGAGCAGCTGTTGGGCGTAATAAAGTTCCACCCGAGGCTCCAACTGAAGGAGTGGCCAAGCCAATCAACCCAGCTGGGTTGACTTATGCGGAGGTGCGGACCGCTCTGGCTCTGACGGCTCAAGCCATCACTATGCAGGCCTAGGCTATGATGGCCCAGGACAACAGATAGGATATTCAGCGGGAGAACCCACCCGTACGTAGCATGGCAGATAGACTACGGGATCTTACAAGGGTGAATCCTCCAATTTTCACAGGGTCCAAGACTTCAGAGGATCCCCATGAGTTTATGGATGAGTTACATAAGATCTTGGTGGCCATGGGGGCCGCAGATACTTAGAAGGCTGAGCTGGCTTCCTATAAGCTCAAGGATGTTGCATAGTCATGGTGCAAGATGTGGCAGGATAGCCGAGCTTTGGGCAGAGTTCCAGTCATGTTGGAGTTGTTTAAGACAGCATTTCTTGAGAGATTCATCCCTAGGGAGATGAGGGTGGCCAAGGTTGAGGAGTTTATCAACCTTAAACAAGGATCGATGACAGTCAGGGAGTATTCCCTGAAGTTTGTGATATTATCAAGGTATGCCACTTCCCTTGTATCTAACAACAGCGATGAGATGAGTAGATTTCTCACAGGAATTACAGGAGATCAGGAGGAGGAGTGCCGGGCTGCGATGCTCCATGATAACATAGACCTCTCAAGTTTGAGGTGCATGTCCAGCATGTAGAGGACACTCGGATGAACAAGGGCGTTCGTGATGTTAGGAGGCCTAAACCTTCTGATCAGGATAGTCCTAGAAATGGTGGCAACAGGAACAACTTCGGCGTCCTTTAGCAGCCCATATTCAAAAAGGGGCATCAGAGTTCAGGGAACTCTAACTTTCAGAGGAGTGCAACACCTTGAGGAGGCCAACCCGAGCCCAAGAAGGGCAATGGAGGTGATTTTCAGCGTCCCAGAAAGGACTGTGCCACGTGTGGCCGTGCTCACAGTGGAGAGTGCAGACAGGGCACTAATGCCTGCTTCGGATGTGGTAAGAACGGGCACATGGTCAAGGACTGCCCACATAACAGGGGTTAGGCTGAAGGTAATGCTCAACCTAGGCCTAATCCACAGGGTGTAGCAAAAGCCGAGCCTCCTAAGAGGAACATGTTCTATTCCCTTAAGGGTAGGGAAAAGCAGGAGAAGTCCGCTGATGTGGTCAAAAGTATGTTGCAAGTATTCTCAACTTATATTTATGCCTTACTTGATCAAGGGTCTACGCTTTCCTTCATAGATACTTTGCTTGCTCTCTTTAAGATATTGCCTGAAGTTTTGCATAATCCTATAGTGGTTAGTACACCTTTAGGAGATAATGTAAGAACCGATAGAGTATAAAAGGATTGCCCAATAGATGTATGTGGTAAGACTATGTGCAGAATTGGTTGAGTTACCAATGAACAATTTTGATGTTATTCTTGGAATGGACTGACTTCATAGTTTTTATGCTCGTATGAATTGTCGTAGTAGGNTGCTTGCTCTCTTTAAGATATTGCCTGAAGTTTTGCATAATCCTATAGTGGTTAGTACACCTTTAGGAGATAATGTAAGAACCGATAGAGTATAAAAGGATTGCCCAATAGATGTATGTGGTAAGACTATGTGCAGAATTGGTTGAGTTACCAATGAACAATTTTGATGTTATTCTTGGAATGGACTGACTTCATAGTTTTTATGCTCGTATGAATTGTCGTAGTAGGGTTGTGAAATTTTGTTTCCCTAATGAAGTTGAGCTGGTCTGGGAGGGGTACAATCCGAGTCATCCTAATCCCTTGATTTTAAAAGGATTGCCCAATAGATGTATGTGGTAAGACTATGTGCAGAATTGGTTGAGTTACCAATGAACAATTTTGATGTTATTCTTGGAATGGACTGACTTCATAGTTTTTATGCTCGTAGGGATTGTCGTAGTAGCGTTGTGAAATTTTGTTTCCCTAATGAAGTTGAGCTGGTCTGGGAGGGGTACAATCCGAGTCATCCTAATCCATTGATTTCGAACCTGAAGGCTAATAAAATAATCTCCAAGGGATTATTGTGTTCTCGAAGATTGATCTTCATTCAGGGTACCATCAGCTTAGGGTTAGGGATGAAGATATTCCAAAGACAGACTTTCGTACCTGTTATGGTCATTACAAGTTTCTGCTTATGTCATTTGGTCTCACTAATGCACCTGCTGCATTTATGGATCTCATTAATAGAGTCTTCCGTGAATACCTTGACTCTTTCGTCATAGTATTCATTGATGACACTCTCATCTACTCTAACACCAAGGAAGAGCATGAACGACATTTTAGACTAACCTTACAGGTACCTAGACAACATAAGTTTTATGCCAAATTCAGAAAGTGTGAATTCTTGCTTAGATGAGTGACCTTCCTGGGTCATGTTGTGTCCGACAAAGGTGTTGAGGTAGATCCCAAGAAGACTGAGCCTATTAAGAACATGCCAAAACCTCTTAATCCCACAGGTACCCACAACTTCTCGGGATTGGCTGGTTATTATCCCAGGTTCGTGGAGGGTTTTTGTTCCATTGCTGCCCCACTCACATCTTCGATGAAGAAGAACGTCATGTTTGACGGGCAGAGACTTGTGAGTAGAGTTTGTAGGAGCTCAAGGATAGACTCACTTAAGCCCCGGTGCTTACTATGCCTAAGTGTGGTGAGAATTACACTATTTATTGTGATATATCTAGGGTTCGTTTGGGTTGTGTTCTTATGCATGGTGGTAAGGTGATAGCTTATGCGTCCAGATAGCTCAAGGTTCATAAAAAGAATTATCCCACTCATGACCTAGAGTTGGCAGCTGTGGTGTTTACACTGAATCTAAGGAGGAACTACTTGTATGGAGGGCATGTGGATGTGTTCACAAACCACAAAAGTCTCCAGTACATGTTCACACAGAGGGAGTTGAATCTACATCAGTGGGGGTGGTTGAAGCTGTTGAAGGACTATGACACGAATGTCCACTACCATCAAGGTAAGGCTAATGTAGTAGCTGATGCTTTCAGTAGGATGAGCAATGGAATTACATCCCACGTTGAGGATGAGAAGAAGGAGTTGGTGAAATATATACACAGACTAGCCAGACTAGGTTTGCGGTTAGTTGACTCTACTAGTGGGGGTGTTTCAGTTCATCCTAGTTCTGAATCATCCTTAGTAGTTGAAGTCAAGAAGGGTCAGCATCTTGATCCTGTGTTGATGGATCTGAAGGACTCAGTGTTGGTTAAGATGAATGAATCTTTTGCTTTGGGAGGTGATGGCATAATTAGGTAACAGGACAAGCTGTGTGTACCAGATGTGGATGATTTGCGGACCAAGATTGTTGCAGAGGCCCAAGGTTCCAGATATTCCATACATCCAGGTTCCACCAAGATGTATCATGATCTTAAACATATCAATTGGTAGGATGGCATGAAGATATACATTATTGAGTATGTGGCCAAGTGTCCAAATTGTCACCAGGTGAAGGCAGAACATCTTAAGCCTGTTGTTCTTACTCAGATTATCGAGGTTATGACGTGGAAGTGGGAGGCCATTAATATTTAGTTCGTGGTTGGTCTTCCGAAGACTAGGAGACTGCATGACTCCATATGGGTTATTGTGGACAGGATGAATAAGTCTGCCAACATTATCCATATGAAGTCTACTTACAGAGCCGAGGATTATGAGAGACTCTACATTTATGAGACTGTATGATGGAATGGGATTCTTTTGTCTATCATTTCAGATAGAGGATTTAGTTCACTTTACATTTCTGGAGATCCTTCTAAGCATAGGCATGGAGGTAAAGCTTAGTACTGCCTTTAATCCTCAGACTGATGGGTAGGAAGAGCGCACCATTCAGACATTGGAAGACATGTTGAGACCGTGTGTGATTGACTTCAGAGGTAGTTGGGACGACCATCTGCCTTTGATAGAGTTCTCATATAATAACATTTATTATTCCAGCATTGGGATGGCACCGTTTGAGGAACTATATGGTCAAATGGTTAGGTATCCATTTGGGTAGTTCGAGGTTGGAGAGTCATCCATTTTTGGTCCAGAGATCATTCACGAGGCCTTAGAGAAGGTCCAGGTGATTAGAAACAGGTTTGCTACTGCTTAAAGTCGGCAAAAGTCATATGCAGACAATAAAAAGTGGACCTTTGAGTTTGATGTTGATGACCAGGTCTACTTAAAAGTATCACCTATGAATGGGGTGATGAGGTTTGGCAGGAAGGGGAAGTTGAGTCCGAGATATGTTGGGCCATATGAGATCCTACAGCGTGTTGGTGAGGTGTCCTATGAGTTGGCATTGCTTGTGGAGCTAGCTTCTGTTCATCCAGTGTTTCATGTATCTATTTTAAACAAGTTCCTAGGTGATCCAGCATCTATTCTACTTATTGAAGGTTTAAGGGTTGATGAAGACTTATCCTATAAGGAAGTACCTGTTGATATTTTAGACAGACAGGTCTAGAGGCTGAGAAACAAGGAGGTTGCCACAATGAAGGTATTGTGGAGGAAACATATTGTTGAGGGTGCTAAGTGGTAGGCCGAGGCCAATATAAAATCCTGCTATCCTCATCTTTTTAGTCCCTGATGTTAGACTTCCGACTTTTAAGTCAAAGTTTCCTTATCTCTCCATTCTTTGTTGCTATTGCTTGAGTGTACATAGTGATTATGTTATGATATGACTGAAGTTGTGCTAGATTATAAGAATTGTCATTCGGGGACGAATATTCCTAAAGGGGGGATAATATAACAACCTTATAAATGGCTTTGCTAAGTAACACTTAATGTGTCTAGAATGCCTACGATTAGACTGGGTTCACACAGATTGATGCGAGTAGAACCAGACCTCTGAACCTCTGCAACAGCCAATCCAACTAACTTTCTGAGTTATTTGAGGTAGGAAATTTTCGGTCCAGCCATGTAGGGCACCCGAATATGAAGATTTACCTGGATGAGTCTTTACCTGACTTAAAAAGGAGAAATCTTAAGTTTGGATGGCCTAGGGGTAAAATGGTCTTTTTCCAGAATAAGGGTAGTATGTTAATTACCCTAAATATTTAATTAGTGATTTAATTAATATGGTGGGAGGCATTTTTGGGAGAAAGGGCTGAAATTGGCCTTTGAGCAAAATCTTACTCCACCTGGGTTCGAACCTAGGTGGGACCAATGATTTAATTTGATTATTTAATTTGGTGAATTAATTTAACAAATTAATAATTAATTTTTGATCTAAGAAAAAGAAAATCATATTTTTACTATTTTATTATTATTTATTAATTATTTACCCTTATTTGACTAAGTCTTGCCTAAAGTCCTAGCCCTAAGGAAACACTCTCTCTCACATCTATCCACTCTAACGTTTATCTCCCTCTCGTCAACTCTCTCTTTCACGTTCTCTCTTCTTAACAAAACATAAACCAAAATAATAACAAAACAAAGGTTCTTCATACTTCAAGAAATTACACGCAAATTACAAGCGACAAAGCAATCCGAAAATGTAAAGCAAAACATTATATTCTCGTCGGATAAGGTGTGAGATTCATTGGTGGACGTTTAGTTTGGGGTGGATCTTCAGAAAGTTGAAGTGTTGAACGATTTGAAATCAGGTATGGGTTTTCTTCCTCTTTGTCCTTTTCCCAAGAGACCCTTAAGTCTCAGATGAATCTACTCCGAAAACTAGGGTTGTTCCCCATTACATGTTCCCTGTCACTAGATCCCAATGATCTTAGGTTAGTGTGCCTGCTGGTAGATTAGGCGTGTAATGTGATGTTTGTGATTAATATATTCATGAAAGATGTGTTCCGAAAAAGTTAATTACGTTAACTTGATTATGCATGTGTGTGCTGTGAGTTAGCCATGGTTTGAAGTGTGGATTTTTATTTGTTAAAATGTTTAATTTTACGTCTATGAATATATTAAAAACGGGATGTTCATATGAGTTCAAAGTTGCTGAATTGAATGATAATTCTTGATTGCAAGTTACCTTGAAAATGCACCTAAAGATCTCCCTAAAAACTACTCGAAATGTCTTGATGTTTAACGTGAAAGAGGATAAGAACATGGACAACAAAAAGGTGATTAAATTCTCAAAAATAACCATGAAAACACACCTAACGATTCACTAGATGTTACATGAAAATTTATCCTAAATCTAACATCTAAAAGTTAGAAAATGTAATGCAAAGAGGGTGAACAAAATCCTAGCATTCTGGATTAGAAAATGTAATGCAAAGAGGGTGAACAAAATCCTAGCATTCTGGAAATTCGTTTTTGGGCAGCTTACTGTAATAAAATCACGTTCTTTTTTTAAATTCTTGAGGTCAGTGAGGATTGAACCCAAGACCTCACAATATACATGTCATAAAAAAATTAAATAATAAAATGTGGTAAGGGGGATTTGAAATGGGGTAAAGCTCGAGTTAAAAGTTAAGGGGAAAATGAAAGAAATGAAGTGATGCGTGTGGCGTTTGAACCCAGAACCTCTTGGACGGATGAAGGAGAGAGGAAAAGAATGAAATAAAGAAATAACAAAAATGAGGTATGTGGGTTTCAAACCCACAACCTCTTGGCAGAATGAGAAGGTAAGAAGAAAATGTAAACTAAAAAAAAGGTGTTGTGGGGATTCAAACCCACAACCTCTTGAATAGATGAGAGAGTTAGGAGAAAAATAAAGGAGAAAAATAAATGTGGTGAGTGCGGATTGAACCCACAACCTCTTGGTAGATGGGAAAGTTAAGAGATAAATTAAAAGAAAAAGAATGAGCTTGGGGGGGGATTGATCCCACAACCTTCCTGCCTTAAACGAAAAAGAGAGGAGAAAAAGAAAGGAAAATATTATGGGAGTGATATTGATCGATCTAGGGTACCACTAATCTGGAAAATGCAATTATCAAGTTTACTATAAGCATAAGTGTTACTCAAGGGATTCAAAATCGTGTTCCCTTGCCCAATTCCGTATTGACATATAAGTCATATGTAAGCAAATATTTAATGAATGCTGTCTCTAAAGATCGAAATCAATATCTTGGAATATCTACAAGATGCATAAATCTTTTACCATAGAATCTTGGGTAAATATGAATCACTTAGACAAACTATGAATGTAAACTCATGGCTTATTTGTTTGGACTCATATGTTTAGCATACATTTAAAAGTAAGTGAACCTAAGATTTTATGTAATGAGATAATAAAACCCCAGAGGGGTTAAGTAAGAGTGTTAAACACACTAAAGGGCCAAGTGCATTGGCACACGATGAAATGAATGTTCACATAAAGTGGTGAGTAATCATGAAGAGCAAATGTGCTAAATCTAATGAGTGTGGTGACAACATGATAAGAGGCTAATGTGAAAGATGAGAGCAATCTCAAATGAGTCTAAGTAAATGTTACTAAAACGTACTCATCTATGAGAGTGTGAAGTTAAAGAAAAGACCACTCTCTATGAACACTCTAATGAAAGTACTGAAGTTATTGCATACTTAATATTAATGATGAGATGAGAAATTATCTAATGAGCTATGATGTTCTCATTCATAGAAGCCATCTTCCATGATGTGTGAGTTTAGTGTAATGGAACTTTATAGTAAGCACTGATAGACTAGCTATGAGTTGTGATGCCTTCCTTTGGGAAGGGCGGAGGTTCACGTAAATCTCATGAGATGAGACTATCAAGAATGCCGGGTATGGGTCTCCCTATATCTCCTAGTCTTTGAATCTATACTGCCAATAAAGGGATCTAGTAGGGTTCGATACCCTATATAAGCTAGCATGTTTTGGTTCACTTTAGCTGTTGATTCCACCTCTCTTTGGTGTGGGGGCTCAAATGATCTATGTCGGTTAAGGTTAAAGTTCCCAAAGAAAGAATGAGGCCAGCCTCAACAAATGCACATAATGAAATGAAAGATACCAATGGTGTTAGGATAGGATAATCAAGAGGTGAGATAGACATAAGTAATTACACTAGGTTATTCTTGGCCATTGCACTGCGAACCTGATGAGAGTCTTAAACTACATCCTAGGTATGACTGGTGGTTGCACTAGTGTATGAAATAATGAAAACTTAGGTACGTATGAATGAATGAAGCAGACTCTGTATTTGCTAAAGAAGGCTCCCTAGTTGAGGTTCCATGTGTTGAGCCCTCATTATGGAAAGTCCTAATGTCATGTCCATGATTCCAAGGTCTCATGGCATATGAAAAAATGATATGAAATATGTGATATTATATGTGCAGTATGTTATGTGCTCTTCGCAAAGTGATAAGTATGATGATGCATGTTACTCTCACGGCATGACTTTCCTAATCCGAATTTGGCAATCCACTGACTTCACTTTCCATAATCCATATCATTACGAAAGAACTCTTCTTAATCATGTATGTCCTTGGTGTTTTCTTGAATATGCTCATACTTAGTACAAGTGTGTACTAATCCCATACAACTCTACATTTTTAGGTGCGGGCACAAGTGGACATTAGAGCTTACAAGTCGACGCTGAAGCTATCCGAACGTGGAGCATTCTTCCGGAATGGGTAGGCCCTCATGCTTTCGAGGACACTTGACCATTTTATTCTAGCTTAGATATAGGTTTGAGTTAGTGGATTATGTTCCACTAGCGTTTCTTTCCAATATTTTTCAGACATTGTATTTGTGCCGCTTTGGCAAGTTTACGTTTAATGCAGTATTTACTATTTCTTTCATTTGATGATCTTAATATTAGATGGTTGATGGTGAACTCCTTTGATGTTAAGTAGAATATGTTTCATATGAAATATGTAAATAAAAATTTCATATTTTCCTCTAAAATTAACCTAGATGAAGTAACGATTACATAAGTAGGCTTGTCTGCGACCTCTAAGAGGTCAACGACGCCGGTCTCGTCTGGGGTCTAGACTCCGATCGTGACACAAACACATGTTAAAACTACTACAAAAAGTCTCTAGACACACACACATCTAAAGGAAAAAACATTGAAAGCACCGTGAAAACACGATACTTCAGTACACACTTGTACTATGTATGGAAATATGCATATAAAACATTTGAAATCATGCTAAAGGGGACATTTGTTGAAAACCATGCTATGTTACATTGGAAAGCCTTATGCACAACCAAGAAACCATATAATCCAATAATCACATATTCTTTAAGTTAAAGGTATATACAACACAAGACCAATATCATCAAGTATAATAAAGTGAACATGTTTAATAGCATATTTGAGTACATAATCACTAAAACTCTAATATCATGTAATATAAACAAGGCACATAAAAGCATTCATAAAATTACATCATATGCAAGACCTTTACTCGTAATCCTCCATCAAGTCTATATGTTCAATGACCTAGCAAAGCCCCATAATATTACTCAAACAAGTAAACCAAACAAAGGATAACAAGTATTGTCTAGCATCATATAACATAGCACCAATAGTAATCATCATCATACATAGCAATATAGGCCAATAACATGTTCATAAGTAAAGTTAACATCATATAGGATCATCAAAATGCATAGTCAACATATGCATCATATTTAATTTATATAACATACGAACAACCTTCTAGGACTTCCCTCAAAGTAAACTAGTGGAATGTATAGGTAGAGTCCCATACCCCTACCTAGGCTAAGTCAACTCCTCATGTCACCCTACTTAGTGTTCACTTCATTTTACTTTTGGGAACACTTGCCTTAACCTACATAGACCACAAGAGCTAAATGTTGAATCCGGTGTCTTGAGACCCTACACCGAAAGAAAGTAGACTACTTTCCAAGGTAATACCAAATTATTACCATAGAATTTTAGGTGGATCCACTAGATAATATTCCTATAGGGAAACATAATTCAAGAACTAGGAGATATACTTGGAACTCTCTTTATGTACATTGCATTGTTGTCTCCAATTTTATGAGTACAATAGTGAACCTACCTTCTCACTTGGGAAGGGACACATCTCACATCTAGTTCACTCGGTGCTAAACTAGAGACCCTTTTTGAAATGTCTTTAAACCATCTTTTAACAATCATAACTTACTATAGGCCATAGGAGACTAACCCCTTGTATATTCATAATCATTAGCTCATTCGGAATTGCATGAGAATTTCCTTTCACTACAAACCATATATGTGAGTTCAACAAATTATCATCATTATTTCATAATAAGGTACATAAGCAATTCATAACCAACCTTATATAAATTCATATTAATTATAATCTCACGCCTTCAAATAATCAAGACATTTCAATTGCATCATCATAACAACCTACGTAATCTAATCATAAGACATGTTTCAATTGAACTTCATCACGAAGTACAAGCCATCAAAACTGAAGTAAAGGTTCGAGATCACATTGTCTTACCAATTCTCCTCCAACAAGCCATCATCATTTGTACTAACCTCAACCAATCCAATTACATTCATAAATAGGTGTAATAACATCATTCAATTGTAATTAACACAAGAACTAACTCAATTGTATCAATACTAATAAATTCAACTTGAGTTCATAACCAAGGGTTAGGGAATTAGGGTCAATACATGATCTATTCCACATACTAGGTCAATTACTCATGAAATAACATAATTGAGCAATAATATTTCATAATATCATCAAATTTACAAAAATAAACAATAAAAAAAATACTATTTAGAAGTTCAATTTCTGATTAGGAAGAAACCCATATGAAATCATCTTTTTTAAAACCAATTTTTGATGAACCCTCTAACGAAAAGAATCCTAAAGGTGAAAGGTTCCCATAAATGTATATTCTTTTAATATTGATGGTGAAAGGAGACCTTCTTTATGACCTATAACCCTTAGACCTTGGTCTTCTATGGAGTCTACTTTGAGAGAGAAATTATCGAGAAGGAAGAGCAATCTGGGTTTGGGAATTGTGAGGTGTTGGGTTAGTTTAATTAGGCTTAGGTCTTTATATAGGTCTTTAATAAAATTAATTAGACCTCCTTTAACCCTTAATTAACCAATTAACCAACCAACTAATTAAATGACTCAATTTAAAACCAAACAGAAAATTAAAGACTTGATCTATGAAACCTCGACCTACAGTCCGTAGGTCAGTCGACACCCATAACCCCAAACCGTCCGGCAGGTCCATCGATTAGTTCAGAGACCATGTTTTTTGCCACATTGCAAAAAGTTTCAATGTTTTGGTCTAAGGAGGCATTGATTCCCCTTCCATCCACCTATGCCTTTGCTCCTGCACCTCGTACACTGACACTACTTTTTGACACATTTTGACAAAAATGGAAGGGTCCTCCTCAAGGACACTTGGGGTGGTCCTTGGGGAGTCGTGCCCAAACGTTTGACCCTATAAATACTCTAATATTAGTTAAACTTCTTTCCACTAAATTTCATCAATTTATGACTTCTATTAACTTGTAAAATAGGCTAAGGCACACTAGCACCTTTTACACTAGCAGTCTCTAGACGTCATGGACATTTCTTGACGTCTTGACATTAAGACTTCCTAAATAACTTATAAATATTATTTTTGACCATATAATAGTATTAAAAACCTTAGACACTCATGGGAGGCTCTAGATTAGGTCTTGGACTTTCGGAGTGTTACATTATCCTCCCGAGAAATATTCGTCCCCGAATGACACTAAAATTGAAGAGAAATGATAGAATCAATACTAGAAGCCAAACAACAACAACATATTAAAACATGAGTTAATACTCAAATCAACATAAAAACATGGCATTTACATATAGAAACTCAAAACATCAATTTACTTCATATAAGAGCTGAACATCACCATTTGAGGAATTTCCTTCTTAACAACAACCATGAGCTAAACAACACATAAAGAGTCACTTATGAAAAAAAATCATTTTAAAACACATCAACACGGTCAATATCACTTTAAAAATACAACAACATACAAAATACACCAATAAGTGCAACTCAAGCAAAAGAACCTATTTTCATGAAAATCTCATTTTTACAAAACTTTTACCATAATTATGCACATCTTAGAAAAACAAGTAAAATTCAATTTTACTCATTATTCTAGTTATTAGTAGGAACAACTAACCTTAGTTAGAAAAGGTATGAGCGTAACTTGACTTCATGTCGGCCTCGACCTCCCATGTTGCTCCCTCAAGTAGGTGGTTCTTCCATAACACCTTTACGGAAGCCACCTCCTTGTTCTTCAACTTCTGTATTTGTTGGTCAAGGATTTCCACCGGAACCTCTTCATAAGAGAGATTCTCATCCACATCTATACCTTCAATAGGAAGGATGTACTCGGGGTCACCAATGCACTTCTTAAGCATGGATAAATCGAGTATCGGATGAACTGAAGCTAGCTCACTAGGTAATCTCAACTCATATGCAACCTTAAAAACAGTTTGCCAATTTTCATAAGGACCCATATAATGATGACTCAACTTACCTTTTTTTCCAAATCTCATCACTGAAATTTTCAGATACACCTTATCACCTTCTTCAAACTCTAACTCTCTTCTCCTATTGGCGGCATAAGACTTTCTCCGGGTATAGGTTGTTTTCAACCAGTTCCTTATGATATGTAATTTCGTGAATGTCTTATAGATCACTTGGTTACCTGAACTTTTTTGGAACGACCTATTAAATAGAAACGTAAATTAAGCACCTCAATCAAAAATAATGGATAAATGGATACAATGAAGACTCAAAATTTTATTGATATAGATCCTTGCATAGTCTTTCACCAAATAAGTAGACTTAACGGGTATAAAGTGAGCTGATTTCCTTAACCTATAAACAACACACATGTAGAGTCATTTCGCCTTCGTGTCTGAGGAAAGTCCACTATGAAGTCCATATTAATTTCTTCCCAGTTTCAAGCTAGAACTTCCATTTCTTGAAGTATGCCAGCCGGCTTTTGGTGTTGGAATTTCACTTGTTGACAATTTGGACATTTTGCAACAATTTCCGCTCTTTCTCTTTTTAAGCCATTCCACCAAAATACTTTTCTAAGGTCATGATACATCTTCATAGAAACTGAATTTATCAAATAACCAGAACCATGAGTTTTTCCTAGGATTTGGTTTCTCAAATCATCCACATTAGGCACATACTACCTTTCTTGGTATATGAAAACACCATCCGCCCCTAAGGAGAATGACTCATTTTGCTATCCAAGAACCGTTTCCTTTAACTCAATCAATGATGGATCAAGGTGTTGCTTAGACTTCACCTTAACCACCAAAGACAAGTTGGAGTTATGATGGACCCAAAAACCACCATTAGGAGAATCTTCTAATCTAACACCAAAACGAGCCAACCTATGGACATCTTTGACTAGGTCTTTCTTTCCCGCATCAACATGAGATGCACTACCCATAGTCATAAGAACTAGAGCATCCGCAACAATATTGGCTTTGTGGGGTGGTAGAGAACACTCTTGTCATAATTTTTCAATAATTCTAACCACCTTCGTTCTCGGAGATTTAACTCCTATAAGTAAACACATATTGAAGACACTTATGGTCTGTATAAACATAAACAGGAACACTATATAGGTAGCTCCATATTTTAAAAGCAAACAACACTGCCGCTAACTCGTGATCATGAGTTGGGTAGTTCTTCTTATGAACCTTGAGTTTCCTAGAAGCATATGCTATAACCTTCCCTTGTTGAATTAGGACAGAACCCAACCCCACTCGGGATGCATCACTATATTCCACAAAAACCTTAGTACCCTCTAGTAATGTCAACACCGCAGCGGCGGTAAGTCTATCTTTCTAGATTTGGAAACTTCTTTCACAAACCTCTAACCACTCAAATTTCAGATTCTTATGGGTCAAAGTAGTCAAAAGAGATGCAATTGACGCAAAACCATCCACAAACCTCTTGTAGTTTCTCGCTAGACCCAAGAAACTTCTTATGTCGCTTGGAGCCAATGGTCTAGGAAAATTTCAAACTGTCTCGCCTATTCTTGAATAAACCTCTACCCTTTCACAGGAGATGATATGACCAAGTAACACCACCAACCTTAACAAGAACTCACAGTCTCTATATTTGGAAAATATGGTGTTCTTACAAGAGTTGTAACGCCACTCTCAAGTGCCCCATATGATAACACTCATTTTTTGAATATACCACAATGTCGTCTATGAAAAAATCACAAAGGAATATAGGTAGTTTCTAAACACCCTATTCATTAGGACCATTAATACCACCGGGGCATTAGTCTGCCCAAAAGACATTACCCTAAACTTATAGTGACCATATCTTGTCCGAAAGGTCGTTTTGGGAATACCTTAATCTCTCACCCTAAGTTAGTGATATCCCGACCCCAAGTAAATTTTTGAAAAGTAGCTTGCACTTTGGAGTTGATCAAAAAAGTTGTCAATCCGAGGGAAAGTATACTTATTCTTAATAATCAGTTTATTGAGTTACTGGTAGTCAATACACATCATAAGTGACCCATCCTTCTTCTTCATAAACAGAACCGGAGCACCAGGTTGGATGAAGCCTTTGTCTAGTAAATCCTCGAGTTTATCCTTCAAATCTTGAAATTCGATTAGAGCCATTTGATATGGAGGAAACGAAATTGGATTTGTATGCGGTAGCAAGTCAATACCAAAGTCAATTTCCCGTTGAGGAGGAATTCCAGGAATATCATTAGGAAAGACCTACGAAAATTCCCTCACTACAAGAACTAACTCAAAGGGATGAACTTCGGAGTGTAAATCTTTGAACCTCACAATGTGGTATAAACACCCTTTAGAGATCATCTTACAATCCTTTAGAAAAAAAGTGATACAACCTCTAGGAACAAAACTACCCATTTTCCACTCTTAGACGGGTTCATTAGGAAAACTAAAATCAACCACTCTTTTCCTAGAATCAATGGAAGCAGAATAAGAATGCAACCAATCCATTCCAAATATAAAATAAAAATCCACCATATAAAGTTATACTAATTCAACATGAGTAACTCTATTGCACAATATTATAGGACAATTTCTATAAATCTTTTTTGCAACCACCGACTCACCTACTAGGGTAGTCACGATAAAAAGTTCATTCAAGATATCAGGAAGAATATAAAACTTTCTAGCTACCAAGGGACTAATAAATTATAAGGTAGCCCCTAAATAAAGTAAATAATTAACATTTATACAGACGACTTCTAACATATTGTCAACGAATCGGGAGAAGTCTCCTTTTCACCCCTAGAGCGGAGAGCATATAATTAATTGTTTCTTGGAGCATCAACATTTGAACCACTTGCTTGAGATGTCCCACTACTCTTATCTATCCCCTTTATAATAGAGCAATCTCTCACATTGTCACCACGATTACAACCCCCAAAGCAATTTTCCGTCCCAACAAGACATTCACCCCAATGCTTCTTGCCAAACTTTCCATAAGTATGCTTGTTTCTTGATGAACTAGTACCTCTAACCTTTTGAGACTTATGGTTAGACACCCTATCATCAGGAGCCTTGGGAATTTTTGAAGGGACTTGATTGGAGAATCTCTTCTTGAACCTAGACTTATCTTGAATTTCCAACCTCCCATTTGAAGAAACACTTTAAAAAGACTTGGCCTTCTCGGCCTCTCTAATCTTGCTATTTAACCTACTCTCTTCAACTTGTTGAGCATGAACCATTCGATCATAAATATTCACATTATCATGAAGCATAGAGGAATGGCATTCTTCCACAAGGTGATCGGACAGTCCCCTAATAAAATGAATCATTTATTCCCTTGGGTTAGACAACAATGATGGAATATACTTAGAAAATTTTGGTAAGATTAATGGAGTAGTAAAGTATAGTCATACCTCTTTTGACGAAGGTTGATGAATTCTTCCACCTTAGCTTCCCTCAACTCTACGAGAAAGAACCAATCAAGGAAAGCTCTCTCGAAGATCTCCAAGTCACTGGACCACCTCTTAGTACCCTATTATCTCTCTATTGGGTGTACCAAGTTTGCGCCATATCTTTGAGTAGATAGGCGGCCAACTCGGACTTTTCACCCGTAGTCACGGCCATAACAAATAGGATATTATATACTTCATCTAGTAAATGTTGAGGGTCTTCATGCGCTCTTGAACCGTACAATATAGGAGGATTGTTCCTAGTAAATTCTCTCAAACGACATTCCATTGTGCTAGCATGATGAGGCACACAGCGTCTAACCTCCCGATTCACTTGAGCCGTCATGGCTTGGACTTGAGAAGTGACAGCATTAGTTTATGAAGTCATGGATTGAGAAAATTGAGAAAAGCTGCACTTATCTCTCCATCGGTCATCGGTGGAGGAACCACCGGAACTTGATCAGCCATAGCAACTAGTTTAAGTGGAGGGACTTGATTATCTTGCGGAGGATCTTGGTTGTCATGAGCCGCGCAGTAGCAATCCTTTCCTCGGCCCTTGATGGCGCTGCTCTTCGAGTATTCGTACCTTAATAACCCTTTTCAAAATTTCATAGGGACCCACATAACGAGGATTCAACTTCTAATTTTTGTAAAATCACATCACCCCTTTCATGGGTGAAATTTTTCAATACACCTTATCAACTTATTCAAACTTAAACTCTCATCTCCGATTGTTGGCATAAGACTTTTACCGGCTATAGGCCGTTTTCAATCGGATCCTTATGATATGATTTTTCTCTAAGGTCTTGTAGATCAATCCAGGACCAAAAAGTGAAGACTCTCCCACTTCAAACCAACCAATCGGAGATCTACATCTCCTACCACATAAAGCTTCAAAAATAGACATGAATATGTTTCAATGGTAACTATTGTTATAAGAGAACTTAACTAAAGGCAAGTGTTCATCCCAACCTCCCTTGAAATGTATCACACAAGCTCTAAGTATATGTTCAGGGGTTTGAATAGTATGCTCCGCTTTACCATCTGTTTGGGGATGAAAAGTGGTTCTTAACTTCACTTGTATACCTAAATCTTTTAGGAACGACCTCAAAAATTGAGACGTAAATTGAGCACCTTTATCCGAAATAACGGATAAAGGGATACAATGAAGACTAACAATCTCATTGATATAGATCATTGCATACAACTCCATCGAATAAGTAGACTTAACGGGTATGAAGTTCGCGGAATTCATCAACCTATCCACCACACCCATATAGAGTCATTTTGCCTTCGTGTCTGAGGCAAACCCACTATGAAGTCCATATTAATATCTTCCCACTTCCAAGAGGGAACTTCTATTTCTTCAAGGAAGCCACCCAGGTTTTGGTGCTGGGCTTTCACTTGTTGACAATTCAGACATTTTGCAACGAATTCATCTGTCTCTTTTTAAGTTATCAAAAAAAATACTTCTCTAAGGTCATGATATATTTTTGTAGAACCTGGATGAATGAAATAACGAGAACCATGGCCTTCCCCTAGGATTTGGTTTCTAAAATCATCAACTTTAGGCACACACAACGTCTCTTGGTACCTCAAAACACCATACCACCCAAGGAGAATGACTCATTAAGCTATCCAAGAAACGATTCCTTTAACTCCATCAATGACGGACAAAGGTGTTGCTTAGACTTCACCTCAACCACCAAAGACGAGTTGGAGTTATGATGGAGCATAAAACCACCATTAGGAGAAACATCTAATTAACACCCAAACGACCAACCTATGACATATTTCACTTCGTCATTCTTGCCCCCTTCAACATGAGACACCTACCCATAGTCATACTACTTAGAGCATCCGCAACCACATTGGCTTTTCCGGGGTTGTAGAGAACACTCATGTTGTCATGTTTCAATAATTCCAACCACCTCAATATCAAAGATTTAACTTCTTTTGAGTAAACACATATTGAAGAAACTTATGGTTGGTATAAACATCAACATTAATACCATATAAGTAGTGCCTCATTATTTTAAAAGAAAACACCACGACCGCTCACTCGAGATCATTAGTTGGGTAGTTCTTATCATGAACCTTTAGTTGCCTAGATTCATATGTTATAACCTTCCCTTGTTCCATAAGGATGAAACCCGATCCCTCTCGGGATGCATCAAAATATACCAGAAAACCCTTAGAACACTTCGATAAAGTCAACACCGCATCAGTTGTAAGTCAATCTTTCAAGATTCAGAAGCTACATTCACAAGGCTCTGACCACTTAAATTTGCCATTTTATGGGTCAAAATAGTCAAAGGAGATGCAATGGACTCAAAACCATCCACACACCTCCTATAGTACGCGGCTAGACCCAAGAAACTACTTATTTCGATTGGAGCCAATGGGCTAGGCCAATTTCTAACTACCTCAGTTTTATTTGGATCAACGTCTTCCCCCTTACTAGAGATGATATGACCATGAAACGCCACCGACCTTAACCAAAACTCACACTTGATATATTTAGAAAATAGTTGGTGTTCTTTCATGACATGTTACACCATTCTCAAATGCCCCATATGATCACCCTCATTTTTTGAATACACCAAGATGTCGTCTATGAAAACAATCACAAAGGATTCTAGGTAGTTTGGATACACCTTATTCATTGGTCCATAAATTCCACCGGGGCATTAGTCAACCCAAAATACATTACACTAAACTTATAGTGACAATATCTTGTTCGAAAAGCCATTTTGGGAATATCTTCATATCTCACCCTAAGTAGGTGATATCCCGACCTCAAATAAATTTTGTAAAACTAGATTGTCCCTTGGAGTTGATCAAACAATTCATCGATCCGAGGGAGAGGATTCTTATTGTTAATGGTTAGTTTATTGAGTTGCTGGTAGTCAATACACATCCTAAGTGACCCATCCTTGTTCTTTATAAACAGAATCGGAGCATCCTATGGGGAAATACTAGGTTGGATGACGCCTTGATATAGTAAATCCTTCAGTTGAGCCTGCAAGTCTTTAAATTCGGTCTGAGCCATCCGATAAGGAGGAATCACAATGGAATTTGTATCTGGTACCAAGTCAATACCAAAGTAAATATCCCATTGGGGAGGAATTCCAGGAAGATCATAAGGAAAGACCTCAAGAAATTCCCTCACTACGGTAACTAACTAAATAGGAAGAACTTTGGAGTCTAAATGTTTGACTCTAAAAATGTGGTGTACACACCCTTTTGAGATCATCTTAAAATCCTTTAGAAAAGAAATGATACGACCTCTAGGAATAGAATTTACCCCCTTCCACTCTTAGACGAGTTTATTAGGAAAATTAAACATAACCACTCTTGTCCAACAATCAATGGAAGCGGAACAAGCATGCAACCAATCCATTCCCAAAATGACATCAAAACACCATATAAAGTTCTACTAATTCAACATAAGTAACTCTATTGCGCAACATTATAGGACAATTTATATACACCCTTTTTTAAACGATCGACTCACCTACTAGGGGTAGTCACCATAAAAGGTTAATTCAAGATATAAGGAAAAATATCAAAATTTCTAGCTACCAAGGAAGTAACAAATGATATGGTAGCACATGGATCAATTAAAACATAAATATTTATGAAGAATACTTGTAACATACTGGTCAACACATCTGGAGAACTCTCTTGTTCACCCCTAGAGCAAAATGCATAGAAGCAATTCTTTCTAGGAGCATCAACATTAACACCACATGCTTGATCTTGCCCATCACTCTTATATTGCCCCTTTATAATAGGGAAATCTCTCACCTTGTGACCACTTTTACCAAACCCCAAAGAAGTTTTCCTTCCAAACAAGACATTCACCCAAATGCTTCTTACCAAACATTCCACTAGTAGGCATCTTTCTTGATTATCTAGTACCTCTTCCGATTTGAGACTTATGGTTAGACACCCTATAATCACGAGCCTTTGGAAATTTATAAAGGAATTTATTGGAGAATCTCTTCTTGAACCTAGGCTTATTTTGATTTTCCAACCTCCCCTTTGAAGAACCACATTTAATAGACTTGGCCTCCTTGGCCTCTCTATTCTTACTCCTTAACATACTCTCTTCTAGTTGTTGATCATGAACCATTAGATGATGGATATTCACATTATCATTAAGCATAGACAAACGAAATTCTTCCACCAAGTCATCAGAAACTCTCCTGAGAAAACAAATCATCTAATCCCTTGGGTTAGACACCAAGGATGGAGCATACATAGAAAAATTAGTAAACTCTAAGGATAGTAAAGTATGCTCATACCTCCTTTGACGAAGGTTGATGAATTCTTTCACCTTTTGTTACCTCAACTCTCTAAGAAACAACCGATCAAGGAAAGCTCTCTTGAAGATCTCCCAAGTCACTGGACCACCTCTTAGTACCCTATTATCTCTTCATTGGGTGTACCATGTTTGAGTTGATAGGCAGCTAACTTGGCCTATTCACCCGTTGTCACGCCCCTAGCAAATAGGATCTTATAGACTTCATCTAAGAAATCATGAGGGTCTTCATCTGCTCTTTACCCTTAGAACATAGGACGGTTCATCCTAGTAAAGTCTCTCAAACGAGATGCCAATGTTCTAGCATAACGAGGCACACAGAGTCCAACCTCCCGATTCACTTGAGCCGTCATGGCTTGGACCTTAGAAGTGAAGGCATTATCTTTTGAAGTCAGGGCTTGGGAAAAATTGAGAAAAATTGCACTTATCTCTCCAGCGGTCATCGGTGGAGGAACAACCGACACTTGATCAGCCATAACAATTTCTTCAAGTGGTGGGACTTGATTGTCTTGCGGAGGAGCTTGGTTGTCATGATCCCCGCATTAGAAATCCCTTCCTTGGCCCATGATGCCGCTGCTCTTTGAGTACTCATACCTTAATAACACTTTCCAAAATTTCATAGGGACCCACATAATGAGGACTCAACTTCACCTTTTTGCAAAATCTCATCACCCCTATCATGGGTGAAATTTTCAAATACACCTTATCACGTTCTTCAAACGTAAACTCTCTTCTCCTATTGTCTGCATAAGAATTTTGCTAGCTATAGGTTGTTTTCATCCGGATCCTTATGATATGATTTTTCTGCAAAGTCTTATAGATCAATTAAGGACCAAAAAGTGAAGACTCACCCACTTCAAACCAACCAATCGGAAATCTACATCTTCTACAATATAAAGCTTCAAAAGGAGCCATCAATATAGTTGAATGGTAACTATTGTTATAAGAGAACTCAACCAAAGGCAAGTGTTCATCCCAACTTCCCTTGAAATCGATCACACAAGCTCTATGCATATCCTCAAGGGTTTGAATAGTACGCTCCGCTTCACTATCCATTTGGGGATGAAAAGCAGTGCTTAGATTCACTTCTTTACCTATATCTTTTTGGAACGACCTCAAAAATTGATACATAAATTGAGCACTTCTATCTGAAATAATGGCTAAACAGATACATAAAGATTTAAAATCTCATTAATATAGATCCTTCGATACTCTTCCGCTTAATAAGTAGACTTAATGGGTATAAAGTGAGAGAATTTCATCAACCTATCAACCACACACATACAGAGTCATTTTGCCTTCGTGTCCGAGGCTAACCCACTACGAACACCTGACTTTTGTTGCTGGCTTTCACTTGTTACAATTCGGAAATTTTGCAAAAAATTCCGCTGTCTCATTTTAAGCCAACCCACAAAAATACTTCTGTAAGGTCATGATACATCTTCGTAGAACCCGGATGAATCAAATAATGAGAACCATGAGCTTCTCCTATGATCCGGTTTCTCAAGTCATCCACATTGGGCACACACAACCTCTTTGGTACCAAAAAACACAATCACCCCCCTAAGGAGAAAGACTCATTAAGGTATCCAAGCACAGATTCCTTTAACTCCATCAACAATGGATCAAGGTGTTGCTTAGACTTGACCTCAACCACCAAAGACGAGATGGAGTTATGATGGACCATACAACCACCATTAGGAGAATCTTCTAATCTAACACCCAAACAAGCCAATGTATAGACATATTTCACTAGGCCCTTCTTGCCCAATTAAATGTGAAACACACTACCCATAGTCATACTACTTAGAGCATCCTCTTGTGTATCATTCCATTAGCTCATAGGTATTGCATGAGCATGTCCTTTCATTACAACCCTTCATTTGTGAGATTTAAACCATCATTATCATATCATAATAAGGCAAATAAGTGATTCACAGTAAACCTTATATTATCATACCATAATTATAATATCACAATTCACATAGTCAAGACATTTCAGTTACATTCGTCATACAATCACCTACTTAATCTTGTCACATTTAATACTTCTATTGAGAATCATCAAGTATAAGCCATCACAATTGAAGTAAAGGATTCAAGATCATTAGGTCTTATCAATTCACCTTCATAAACCTCCTTCAATGGTCTTACCATCACCAACCAGATTCACCCATCAATAGGCTTAATAACATCATACAATTAAAATATAAACAAGAACTAATTCAATTGTGTCATCACTATAAAAATTAACTTCAATTCATGAGCTAGGGTTAGGGGGGAAAGGGTTCAATGATGAATTCATTAAGAAATTGATCCAATCCAAAAAATACATGACCCTAGGCAGTCCATGAATGAAATAGAATAGTTAAAACAAGTCTAACAATAAATATATTGATCAATTCATAAACAAGATCCATGATTAGGAGAAATTGGGGATGATCTACATGAAATTCCCATTAATTAATATCAATTACTCAACAATATACACTTAATTAGCCATGGTTCATCATAATTAATCATAGTCAATCATCAATTTCATGTTTAGAAGAAATCCCATTTGTAAAGAAAAATCCTTGGAATTGGGTGATTAAGAAATAAACTTTGAAAGGACCTCTTGGGGAAAGGAAACACAAGAGTGAATAATCCATACCTTATAGAGACTTAATCCACGAAATTTGAGTAGAAACTCGAAATTGGTCTTCTTCTTCAAGCGTCTTAGTTTCTTCAATGGAGGTTGAATAGATAGAGAAAGTAGAGAAAGGTGAGACTTTTTGGGTTTTGGGGATTCTATATGAGTGAGTGCATGTGAGGTAAAACTGATCGGAAATCAATATATAACTCTCCCATAATATACCCAAAAGGCCCCTCACTTAGGTTGAGTTTTTAATGAAGTCAAACTTGAATTCTAAATTTCATATTTTCATCGGGAAACAAGTTCGCGATGTGGAGCTGTTCCCGCATGATTTTCTAAATTAATTTTTGATACAAAGGTGTCCGCTGCACGTACGCGATGTAGACCAATACATTTGGTACTTGGGGTTCCATGTACTAGGCGCGGAGACACTTTTGTGTAGTGCAACTTGTTGCTGCCTTCGGTAGTATTCTTGAACAAGGATGGGGCCACTTCAAAGACTCCTAGGGCGGTCCTTGGGGGGTTGGACCTGGATGTTTTCACCCCATATACCTCATTTTACATATTTAAATATATTTTATAAGTTTTAGACTTCATAAAATACTTCCAAACCTTCACGAAACCTAAGGACGTTTTAGTAGTTCAAGTGCACTAGTTTTCGGACATCTTAGACGTTTCTTGACTTTTTGATTCTAAAACTTCCCAACAAGGTTTAGTACATTAATTTAGGATTATAAAAAAATTTCTAAGTCTTTGTTCATCATGTGATTCTCTAGACTAAGTCATGGACTTTTAGAGTGTTACATTATCCCCCCCTTAGGAACATTTTCCCTGAATGACACTAAAATCATTTGTAGGGACAGGATAGACTCAATTCGAGCATCCCAAACAACAACAACATAAAATAATATGAGTCACAGCTCATAGGAGTACCTCACAACTCCATTCAACACGTAACATGTCATTACACATAGTAATTCAAATCAGAACACATAAGAGCTCAACATTTCATAGCACATTATGGGGAACTGTCTTCTCAACATCAACATGAGCTCAAAATTGCATTAAAGAGTTAACATGCTGTTCTTCTCAAGAAAACATCAAAAGACCAAAAGTCTCAAGAAGACATAACATATATTTGATATTAGTGCAAGTTAACACAAAAGCTTTTTTCATGAAAACTCATTTGACATAAACCTTTAAAAAAATATGCACATATTTATGAGTAATCCAAATTAATATTTATTCATTATTTTTTAAACTACTAACCTCAATTAGGAAAAAATGAAGATAGTGCGATTTCATGTTTGTCTCGGCCTCCCATGTTGCTCCCTCAACTAGGTGATTTATCCATAGAACTTTTACATAGGCCACCTCTCTATTTCTCAACTTCTAACTTGGCGATAATGAATTTGTACCGGAACCTCTTCATACAAAATTTCCTCATCCACACCTAGCCCTTCAATAGGAAGAATGGACACGGGATCGCCAATGCACTTATTAAGCATGGAGAATACCGGGTGAAGGGAAGTTAGTTAACTAGGTAATCTCAACTCATATGCAACCTTTCTGACCCTTTGCAAAACCTAATAGGGACCCAGATATTGGGGACTTATCTTCCCTTTTTTCCGAATCTCATCACCCCTTTCATAGGTGAAATCTTTAAATTTACTTTATCACCCATTTCAAATTCAAGGTATCTTTTTTTATTGTGGGCATAATACTTTTGCCGACTATAGGCTTTTTTGAACCTATACCTTATAACTCGAACTTTCTTCAAAGAATCATAGACTATTTTGGGACCAAGGGGTGAAGACTCACTAACCTCAAACCAACCAACTGGAGACCTACATCTCCTATGTAGAGTGCTTCAAATGGAGCAACAAAAATACTCGAATGGTAGATATTGTCATAGAAGAACTCAATCAACGGGAAGTGATTGGCCTAATTCATGTTGAATTCTATCACACAAACTCTTAACATATCCTTTAGGGTTTGAATTGTATTCTCCCTTGACTATCTGTTTTGTGATGAAAAGTGGTACTAAGATTTACTTGCGTACCCAAACTTATTTGAAACGACATCCGAAAATGAGATGTGAATTGTGCACCTCTATATGATATAATGGAAAAAATAATACCATAATGACTCAACATCTCGTCTATGTAGATCCTTGCATAATCCTCCACCAAATAAGTGGACTTGACGGGGATAAAATGAGTGGATTTTGTCAATCTATCAACAATGACCTAAATTGATTCTTTTTGCCTCCGGGTTAGAGAAAACCAAAAAATGAAGTCCATATTAACTTCCTCCCAATACTAAGTAGGAACTTCCATTATTTAGGTCAAACAAATCGGCCTTCACTACTTGGAAATTCAGATGCGTAGCTATAAACTCCGCTATGTCCTTTTTAGGCCATCCCACCAATATACCTCTCTAAGATCATCATACATCTTGGTGGAACCCGGATGAATATAATATCAAGAACCATGAGATTATACCAAAACCCTCCTCCTAAGATCATCTACATATGGTACACACAACCTATTTTGGTCCCCCCTTGAGAGAATTACCTATTTAACTTACTAAGTACCGATTTCTTCAACTCCATCAATAGTGGATCAAGATGTTTCTTAGACTTGGCCTCAAAAACTAAGGATGTGTCACATTCAAAGAGTAAACCCTAGACGTAACTAGTGTTGTCATACTTGGAGAGGATTTAGACTAGCCTCTTAGCATTTGTCATATAATATGGTAGGTTAAATTGCGGAAAATTTAAAATTTTTCATTTACATCTACAAGTTAAGTTTACATAGACCTCTCGCTTACACATCATATGTATGTATGGAGATTACATAAACTCCTCATATAGGAAGCACTACATAGGTTTATACTTTTATTTCAAATACATAGTATATAATGAAATTCTAATAGGAAATTGTCTCACAATTAAACCATTTAGATCTAGTTCCACATTCGGTCAGAAAACTTACTTCATTACAACAAAAGCCATATAGGCATATACAACAATCGTCTTCAAATAAAAGGGAAATAACTAAATTGTCTTTATGACTAAAATAACATCAATATCTAGATAGTTGCATCGTCCTCGAAAGATGAGGACCTACAAAAAATGGAGAATGACAATCCAAGTTATCTTCAATGTCCCTCTAAAAGTTCAATGGCAAGAACCTTCATAATTGTAGAAACATATAAATATGTTAGTACACACTTGTACTAAGTATGGAAACATGCACATAAAACATTTGAAAAATGTGTAACACCCTAATACGAAGTAAAGTGACTAGAGCTTCGTGAACTTTCTTAAGTTAGTTTTATGTTATAATTGAGTTATAATGATGTTCTTAGGCAGTGTGTGAATTTTGGTTAAGTTTGGAGGTAAAACGTCCAAGAACGTCCATGACATTCTGAAGGTGTGTCTTAAAAAGTTCTTGTGTGTCTTAAGGTGTTTGAGTGAGTTTCACGTGTTCGTTTTAATCGAAGATGATGTGTGTTTCTCCTAAGACTGAGAAGACTATGTTTAGGGGTTTAACGTCTGGGTACGACCCCACATAGGATTTAGAAGGGTCAGTAGAGAAGGGCCCGAGGCTTAGGCCAAAAACTGCCTAGCATTGTCCACCAACGTGACCAATCGACAACCAGTTTATCAAGCGACAGCTCGTCGACTTTGTCCTTCTATTAGACTTGCAGGTATTCAGGTATTGAGGGTTGCATACCGAACCAACGAACCGTCACAAATGAGGCATCCTTTGACCAACGGTCCGTTGGTTGGGAGTCGTAGATGCTGCGTGTGAAAAGCTGTCATTTTAGTTTTGGCTTGGGGTGTTTGGTAAATTTACCGCAAGTATTTTATAAACCTTGAGTGATATTTTTATGGTCTTTTAAGTATATTAAGATGTTTAAAACTTTATGAACTAATTTTAGACCTCATTTTCTAAAACCCAAAACCCTTCCCTTAAGAAAACACTCTCAAACCTCCATAGAAGGTAGAAGAAGAATGAGCTAAGAGGGGCTGTTGGTGGACGTTTTTTCATCAAAAGTCAATGGGGTTTCTTCAATGTGAGGTAATGTAGTCATCCTTGAACTCTCTTCCATTCAAGGATTCCTTTCTAATTAATTTTAAAAAGGGTTTTCAACCCGAACTTCTTCTATCTTTTACTCTAAATATGGGTCTTGCATAAAAATGTTTTAAATGATTCAATTATGATGTTTCTAATGTTAGTTGGTGATTTTAATGCTAAAACATTGATGAAAATATGTTAAATATTTTAATCAAATTTTGTCTTAAGGAATGTGTTAAATGAGCATGACTTTGTAGTCTTTGAGCTTTGGTTTCTTTGGGTTGATGTTATTTTGCTACTGCCCTAAGGTCCATATTATGATGAATTGTTGGAGAAATTATTATAGGTGATGGAATCTTGGATAAAGTGGTAAGTTTGTTATTTTGTTTAGCTTTATTTATGAAAATTTCTTGATTGGTATGGTCCACCTTCTTGGTGACGGTGTTTACTTGATGAATTTGAATATAGTTTGTATGTATTGTAAGTGTGGCTTGAAGGCCTAATGTATTGAATTAAGTGATAATGAATATAGTTCTTGTAATGTGTATTTTTAACCTTGAATTGTATGAATGATACTTGTGTCTTGTGAGAGAGGCCATGAACGCATATTATGTGGAGTAAGATGATTATGATGTTATTCTTGTTAATGTGACTTATGAATCTTATTATGAGAAGTATGCTAGAGATTATGTCTTGATGAATTATATGACTAAGTGAAGCATGTTTAAGTGTGTATTGTGATGAATGAAGGTCTAAGCATGTATAGAATTGAATGTAAATTAAAAGATGCTATTGTGCAAGGTGTGCTCACATTTACACACACATACACACTTTGAATGAATGAATGAGTGAACTTAAAGAATGTGAATGAAGAGGGGAGTTTTGGGGTGACAACTCATTGTGAGTGGAGATGAACTGTTTAGTAGCAAGCTCACTTCCTCCCAAGAACTTTCTAATGTAGGTTGGATTATGGATACCAATTGTCAGTAGAAATGTGGTGTCCAAAAGTTATCCTTTATCTTTAGTAATGAATGTTTAAGACTCCGTGGTGGAGTTGTGCTTAGCACCGAGAGGATTTGAAAAAGGGGTGGGTACACATTGTGAGTAGAGATGTTGGACCAAATGTACCTCTTTGGATGAGTACTCCTTGTGAGTAGAAAGTGAGTTACTCAGTAGAAATCTCCTTATCCCTTAACTATGTTCTCGCATAGGTGTAGCTATTGGGGAAACCATGTAAAAGCTAAAAGAAATAACCTCACTCTAGGCAAGTGGGGGGACCCTTCTACAATATGGGTTGTATCGGGTTTCCATATCTAGCTCTCATGGTCTATGTCGGTTAAGCTAACCCCTACAAAAGTAATGAAAGTACTAAGTCTTCGAATAGAGTGCACTAATTAGGTAGGTGGTGGAATGGGATGCCATCTATTCATTGCACTAGCTAGGCATTCTGAAAGGGAAGTCTTGGTAAACCTTATATGAATTGAATGAGCTTAGTCTTCTAAAAGAGTGTACTAGTTAGGATAGGTGGTGGAATGGGACTCCTTGTACTAATTGCACTATGTAGGCATTCCGAAAGGGATGTCTTGGTGTGTTGTATGAGTGTTCTTCTAATGTCTAGTCATTGAGTAGGGGCTTGTTCTCCCGAGGCTAGTAAGCCTAGACAAAATGAGTTCACTTCTTCTTGACTTGACTTTGGGAGTTCAATATTTTTTGCCAAAATTAATTCACTATAAGTTGAAAGGGTTCACTATAACAATTTTGTAGCTTACTGTAAAAGGTCCTTTTGTGAAAAATTATTGAAATCCTTCACTAAGTGCTAAATGATGAATTCTTAAGTTGTTTTACTTCTATATTTATGAATATATTACTTACTTGGCATAAAAATATATTTATACTAAAATGTCCTTTTTTGCATATTTTTGCATATGTCATACTTAGTACATTTTTGTACTAACCCCATACTGTTCTTTACTCAGTAAGTATAAGTTTGTAGGCAAGATGAGGTCTAGAAGTTAAAGCTTGGGAATCTATTCTTTCATTGACAAAGTATGTCCTCATATATTAGAGGGCATAGGTCTTAATTATTTTAGTTTTGTGTAAGTTCTTATTATGTATTTCTTTCAAATGTAAAGGGTCGTGTCCCTATGATTTTTATGTCGTATATTTAAGATGGCTTGTGACGCTGAGACTTTCTTAGTATTTATAAAAGATTCGTTTTTATATTAAATGTCGTGACAATTTTTAGTTCCGCACTACTTTTCATGTCTTATATAATGAACGATTGTTAAAAGGGCTTGTACAAGACCCCAAAGGGCGAAGTACGCCTTGTCCCGATCCAAGGGTTCTCCCTAATTTCTAGTGGGTACTTGCGGGTAGAGACAGAATGCATGAGAAAGGGACATTTAATTTAGAAAACAGGCTAAGTCATTTGGAAATCTTTCGTGCACACACAAGAAAACATATGCATCATAAGGATCACAATAGCATAAGTCATTTTCATAATCAATACAACTTGACATAAGAACTATGTACAATACAAGATCAACATCATGGTGTATAATAAAGTAAACATGTATAATAACATTCTTGAGTATTATAATGTAAAACATCAAAAATCCAAGACGTGTTCTAGAGCCTAACATAAGTGTCATAAGGCGCAGATACTGTTTTAAGGTCCAATTTAATGAATATATATCATTTATAAAGTCTACAAACCAAAACACCCAAGAATAACCATGACATCTGGAAACTATTCAATTAAGTGCTAGCGTGCCTTAGCCTATTTTACTAACTTTTAGAAGTCGGAAAATGATAGAAATTGGTGGAAGAGTGTATAAAATATGTTTAAGTTTATTAATAGTCAAAGTGTCTTGGTACGACTCCCCAATGACCATCCGAGGGCCCTTGAGGAGGACCCTTTCTTTCTGTGGTCAACACTGCCTGGGCAGTATACACCCACTAAGGGAATAGACGGTGTGTGTGTGGATCGATGGGGCGTCGATGCCATCCGTTGACCAACACATAGCCGTTTTTGCTAATGGTACATTTGTACCAGTATCTGAATCAAACAACGGATGTGCAGCACGGGTGGGGGGATGGTAGTCGATTGACCCACGATCCGTCGATCAAGGTGTCGTCTGTGAAGGCTTGATTTCTGTACGTTTTAAGCTAGTTACAATTAATTAATTAAGGGGTAAGGTCGTTAATTGGGGGTTAAGGAAAGTCAAATTAAGTAAATCAAAACCTCATATAAATACCCCAACCCCATTAAACTAACCTAAGCTCTCATAACTCACCAACCCAAACTCTCTTCCTTCTCTCTTCTTTCTCTCTCTAGTGAAGAACTCCACTGAAGAACAAGCTAGAAGAGGGTTTAAGGGATGCAAAGATTCAAGTTTCATCATCAATATTCATAAATTAGGAAGGTATGAGATATCTCTCACCTTTGAGACCTCATTTCCTCAAAGGGTTCCATCAAATTGATTTCCAATGTTGGGTTTTTAAGTGGGTTTCATCCAATCTCGAAAATTATGTTATGAATTGATTTTCTTATAAGTTACTTTGGATATTATGAATAGATTAACATGTATTCTAACTTAATTATGATATATGTTGATGGATTGGTCTAGTTTGTAGAAGATGGCCCTTACCACTTAACCCGAGGTTATGATCTTGATATAAAGTATGTTATATTTGTTTAATTGACTAGGTTATTGGTTGAATTACAACTAGATGATGTTTTTATACTAATAATTAATGAATTAGGGAGATTTTTATAGTCCTTTCATGCTAGTTCTTCAGAAGTGATCTAGGTTATGAAGTATGTTGTAAGTTTGACCTATATCTTGTCTTAAGCTATGAACTAGTATTGAATTATGATGTAGTGATTCCTTTGTCCTTGTTATAATGTTGATAATTAAATTATAATGATTTTATACCCTAATTGGTTTTAATTAAGGGTTAATGGTAAGACCTTGGTGCTGAATTATGAAGGAAACTTGGTAAGTCTTTTGATCCCTACTCTTTACTTCAAATTAAGGTTAATTTTGATTAAGTCATGATGTTGTATGGGAATACGCATTGCATTAGGATTTTTAGGGTTGGTATGATGTTGAATAAAAATGTCTTGACTATGGTATGTGAGGTGTTGGCTCAGATGTAAATGTTATAAGGATGGTGAATGATTTACCAATGTGCCTTATTATGAAGTGATATGTAAATGTGCTAACCTCACTTACATTAATTGTAAAGAAAGGATTATACTCATGCAATTCTTATTCAGTTTTGATGATGATGATGTTATACAAGGGTTAGACCCTATGACCTACAATAAGCTACGATGAATAATAAAGACATTTCAAAAAGGGACTTAGCTTAGCACTAAGTGAACTTGACAAAGGGAGGTGATGACTTATTATAGAGGAAGATTAAACCTATAGTTCCATAAGAGGTGTTGTCTCCCCTATTAGGGATACTCATCCATTGGATTCTCATGAGAGGATGCCCCAATTTCCAAGTGGTATGTAGAGGGATTATACCTATCTCTTAGTTCTTGAACTATGTTTCCCCCATAGGAAGACTAGCTCGTTGATCTACCTAGAAAGCTACATTTATGTTTGGTTCTACGTTGGCCGGTACACCGCCTTCTTTCGGTGTAAGGTTTTACAACCTTGGATTGCACATTTAGATTTTGTGTACTAATTCGGTTAAGGCAAGAGTTCCCTAAACTAAAATGAAGTAATGAAGTACAAACTAATTAGGGTGACTTGATAGTTTGACATTGCTTAGGTAGGGGTATGGGACGCTACACATGACTTTCAGTAGTTCGCCTTGAGTAAAACCTTAGGAGAATGTTCTTATGTATGAATATGCTTATAATGGTATATGACATGTATATGGTGAACTTGCACATTGTTGATACTATATGTTGATTAATTTCACTTATGAATATGTGTTGGTTTACATTGTTAAAGTAAGATGATATATACCTACATTGTTAAAGTAAGATGATATGTACTCTTAAATACCTTGTCAGGTGAAGTAAGAGGTTAGTCATGATTCTTATTGGGTTACTTGATTGAGTAAGGTTATGGAGATTTCCTTGGTCATTGCACTTGTTGACTTGATCAGGGTTTATGGGTAATTGTCTTGCTTTGATTATGTTATAATGAGCTCTTATTCATGCTTGTGATTATTTATGACTTGATGATAGAGTTACTTTACTATGTATTCAATTACATGATATTGATGTTGACTTGACTAGTTTTGATGTTGTTGGTCTTGTGATGTACATGCCTATCACTTAGTGAATATGTCTTACTACTTAGGTATAGTCTTGTTGAATGTTCATAAAGGTTTTCAAAGTTAATTGCATACTGAATGAAAGGTCCTCTATTAGCATGTTGTCATGATATGTGTGCATCTGGTCTCATACTTAGTACAAGTGTTGTACTAACCTTATTTATTCCTTTTCCCCAACATTTTAGGTTTCGGTCGTTGAAGGGCTTTAGGAGACGAATTGAAGAAGACTTGGAATTCCTTATCATTCAAGTTGAGTAGGTCCTCACTTTCCTAGGGAAATGCCAATATCAAGCCTATGATGTTGTTTTAAGTATTAGGACTTATATTTTTTCCTTTTCATTTGGATATTAAACATTTTATGACCTATATGTTGTCTTGTTTCAATTATGTAAGGACTAGGCCCAATTTGATATACTCTTATTAGATGGTTATGAGATGAGATGACTTTTTCAAGACTATGTTATATTTATATATCCATGTTCAATAAAAATAGAAGACTAAGTAATCTTCCTTTATGAAGTGTCTATGTATACTAGATATATATTTATTATGTGTATGAATAGGTCTACCTAAACCTCCGAGTAGAAATAATGAAAAGTTTTAAATTTTTTGCTAAATTTGACCTATGAATGTGATGATGTAAGCAAAGGGACTAGTCTTAGTTCTTAAAAAGGACGTCAACGCTGGTTTTGTCTAGGGGATATTCCCAGATGTAACGAACTTGGTATCAGAGCATTAGGTTAATTTTCATTAAGTTGATGTCTCTCTAAACCACGACTACGTATATTCGTATTCATAATTGCAAAGCGTGCCACACTTATGAATAGGGAGCTATGATATGCTTAGGAAACTCTCACTTTCATGGAAGTCTAATATCGTTCTTGTAGAATATTAGCTCTATAATATTTAGCATATAACCCTTTTATTGAGATTATAGGAAATGAATACACGAAGGAATGAGACAGAAGACTTGAAGAAGAGATTTCCAATGCGGGAGTTCCTTCCCGTGGTTATCAAGATCCTCCTCTTGAGGAAGATGCGAAGGATGACCAAGCCCCAATCACTCCTCCTCCTTTGTCGGCTGAGTCCATAATGGCTTCTCTTTTGCAAATGGCCCAAGATAATATTAACCAAGCACAAGCCTCAGATACTCAAGCCCAAGCCATGAAGGCCCAAGCTAATCAGGAGGTTGTACCCCGAGCATACAAACAAGTTTCTCCCAGGGCATCCAATCTAAAGGATTTCACTAGGATGAATCCTCCTACTTTTTATGGGTCCAAGGTTAATGAATACATCCAACAGTTCATTGATGAAATCAATAAGATCCTCTATGCTATGGGGTTGTCTACTAGTGAGAAGTCTGAGTTATCCACTTACCAACTCAAAGATGTTTCCCAAATATGGTATGTCCAATGAAGGGATAAAAGTTCGTTAAGGGGTAGGCCAGTGACTTGGGAAGTTTTCAAGAAGACTTTTCTTTATAGTTTCTTTTCTAGGGAGAAGAAGGAATACAAGGTGGTGGAGTTCATCAACCTTCGTCAAGGAGGTATGAGTATTCGTGAATACTCCTTGAAATTCACTCAATTGTAAAATATGCTCCTTTTTTGATTTCAGACCTTGGAGATGAAATGACCGCTTTGTGACGGGAATGTAAAAATGACTTGCTAGTGGAGTGTAATTCGACTAAGCTACATGACAATATGATCATTTCTCGTCTCATCATTCATGCTCAACTAGTGGAAGAGGCAAGGGCTAAGAGAAAAAGTAGAGATGTCAAGAGGGCAAGAACTTTTTATTGTGAATTTTGAAAGAGTAGGCTTGAGATTCAAGATAAGCCTAGGATTAAGAAGAGGGTGTCCTATCAAGTTCGCTAAGGCTCGATATAATAGGGTGTCTAATCCTATGCCTAAAAAGGGAAGGGATACTATTTCACCAAACAAGAAGCCTACTTGTCCTAAGTGTGGAAAGGGTCATCTTGGACAATGGCTAGATGGAATTGAAATTGCTTTGGTTGTTGCAAGAGCGGCCACAAGGTTAGGGATTTCCCTAATGTGAAGGGCCAAGACAAGGGTACTGGTCAAACTTAACCAAGTGGTTATAATGAGGCTCTGAAGAAGAATCACTTTTATGATCTCAGCTCTAGAGGTGAGCATGAGACTTCTCCCGACGTGGTGACCAGTACGTTGAAAGTATTATTTATTGATACATGTGCCTTAATTGATCCCGCTGCTACCTTATAATTTTTTACACCTCTAGTATCTAAAAAGTTTTACATTTTGCCCAATATATTGTATGAACCTTTTATAGTGTCTACCCCAGTGGGTTAGTCGGTTGTTGAAAAAGGGGTGTATAGAAATTTTCCTATAATGTTTCCCATAGAGTTACTTATCTTGAGCTAGTAGTTTTTGATATAATTGATTTTGATGTCATTTTGAGTATGGATTGGTTGCATGCTTTCTTTGCCTCTATAGATTGTAGAAAGAGGGTGGTAAAGTTTAACTTTCCAAGTGAGCCTATTTTAGAGTGGATGTGCGGAAATTCGATTCCTACGTGTTGTATCATCTCTTGTTTGAAAGCATGTAAAATGATCTCTAAAGGGTGTTTATACCATATAGTACGAATCTAAGATTTAGACCCCGAAATTCCTCCCATTGAGTCGGTCCCCATAGTGAGGGAATTTCCAGAGGTATTTCCTACTGACCTTCCCGGTATTCCTCCCGAACGTGAAATTGATTTTTGTATTGACTTATTACCGGATAGAAATCCCATTTACATTTCTTATCGGATGGCTCCGTCCAAATTTAAAGAGTTGAAGGCTCAACTCAAAGATTTACTAGACAAAGGCTTCATTAAACCTAGTATTTCTCTATGGGGTGCTCGTGTTTTGTTTGTGAAGAAGAAGGATGGGTCCTTTAGAATGTGTATTGATTATTGCCAACTCAATAAAGTCACTATTAAGACAAGTATCCTCTCCCTCGGATTGATGACTTGTTTGACAACTCCAAGGGGCAAGCTACTTTTCAAAGATTGACTTGAGATCGGGGTATGATACGCTCAAACTTACTTCTCAAATAAGAAGTAAAGCGGTCGTGTCAAGTAAATAACCCAACTAGTGAGGTTGGGATCGTTCCCACGAGGAAAATAGTTTAGACTTAACTTTAACCTATTATTACTATTGTTCGGTCAATTACTTCCTTGGAAAGTAAAAAACAATAAAAAGGGGGTTTCTATTTCTAATTAAATGAAAATAACTAGCAAAATAAAAGGAGACAACTAACAGCTTCGAATGTTGGAGTTTAATCAATTAATCAAAGTAGCTAGGGTTTACGTGTTCCCCACAGGTTCATAACTTGATAAGTCTAACTATAACAATTCTTTCCTAGTATCTTGCATGCAAAGTGATAAGGTATGTATTTCTAAATCCATGGTCCGGCATCTAGAAAATTTCACTCCGCAACTTGGTCGGGCTACGTGTGTTGCTATCCATACCCTTATATTTACCTTATATTAAGCATCACATTCGATATTTGACTCAGTTATTACCTCGTACCAATCAATACTAGCCTAGTAGATAATATACACTAAATCTATGTTGATAATTCTTTTCCTATTATCTACCTCCTTGGTCCGGCAAGTAGCATTAAGGCGAGTTCTAACGTTGGCCATCCGTTAAAAGACTTCTATGCGAAAGAATTATTAATACATGCAAGACACTATTCTAGAATTGTTATTTTAGTTAGGTTTTACCTCATTATTTGCCTATGGTTCCAACAACCCTAGTTATAAAGTTTTGTTACCCATAGTCATAATCACAATATTCAAATATATAATATAAGAATTCATGTACTTACATCAATGAGAAAGAGTAAAATCCGAAAGTTCGCTTGATTAATCAACAAAAATCACCAACAATTACTTACAAGAATCTCAAAGTAATCGAGAATCTCACAAAAAGTCTAACTAATAATCCAGCGTCTAAGAATGGTCTAGAATCTCGCAATGGTCCAGAGTCTAACCTTATAATCCCCCGGGTCTCACCTAATAATCCAAAAACGAGGTTTCTCGAACTATTTATAGAAAATAAAAACCTAATTATACAAGGACTCTATTTGGTTGAAATCTGTCAAAACGCGGCTGGGTCGACGGACCTCGCGATGGATCGTCGTGGTCACGACGGACCGTCATGGACTCCGTCGTCCCATACTTGTGCAATTTTCTTCTGCTGCTCTCTTAGTTACCCTCGATGGCAGGTATGACGGACCTTCACAGGCCCAACGGTCCGTCGAGGGTCTTCGTTCCAAAACACTTTAAACTCTTGGAATATTGGTACTGGGACTACTTCTCTGAACTTCATGACGAACCTGCAGGACGGACCGTCATAGACACGACGGACCGTCATGGAAACCGTAACCCCACACTTAGTCAGACTTCCCCATCTTCCTTCTGCAGCTGCACTACGCTGCCACCTACGAATCGTCATAGACACGACGGACCGTCACAAGCTCCGTAGGTGGTCTCTTCTGCATTTTTTCTCTCAAAAACCTCCGCATTTATCTATGAACATATTTCCTGCAAATAAGGAGAAACTTATATAAAAATTAGCACAAAAAGGCTTTTGGACACACTAAACATAAGGAAAAAGTATTAATAATACCGTAAAACAACGGTATATCAACAACCTCAACTTAAATTCGTTGTTTCTCCTCAAGCGACGCACTATGACTCAATACACAATCTTTGTACAATAGTATCCATGTTTTATCCTTTTCAATCATTTGGCTATAAATCCCGATTAATCTCATCATATTTATGCATGCTATCACTATTAGGCTAGAATTATGTGGAATCAGACCATGACACAGACTCACCATGCACTAACGCCTATCCTCTTCAATTTATCACCGAGATGCTAATATTTCCGGTATTGCAACTAGTATCCTCACTTTAAAACAAAATCGTTATTTTTCACACAATGATTCCAGTTTGAGTATAAGGATTACTTTTCAACGCTCACTCTCAGAACAAATTCACACTCATTCATACCTATTGCCATTAGCTTGCCCTTATTTTCACTGCTTTAAGTTCGCTATACAACCCTTAGGATCACGATAGGATTTTCTTAGCTTGTAACATAGGCTCAGGGTCAGGTAGGGTATATTTAGGTATACTTTAGTGACTTTTTTTCCTCCTTGACATATCAGCTAAACATACCATTTTCTATCATTTTATCTCGCCTAGTTTCTCATATTCTTTCACCTTGCTATTTTCTCTTCTTTCTTCATTTGTGTAAGTGACTCTCTTCTTTTCTTGGTTCTATTTCTTGTATATTTTTCTTTTTTTACTTTTCTTTCAACTAATTTTGAGTCACTTTACTTTTGTTCTTTATCTTTATTTGTTCTTTCAACCCCACTTTCCAGAGCATTCCTCATAATAGCCACCCTCAACTCATGGCTTTGCCATGAGTCAAAGTACACGATACCCAAAGTTGGGTCAGGGCCATGAAGAAGGTTCTTTACTGCATTAGCCACCCTCAACTTATGCTTTTGGCATAAGCTGAGGTGTACATGTCCAAGGAGGGACCAGGGCCAACACATTATTCCCAGAAAAGATCAGTTGGGGTGAAAAAGAAAGATCTAATTTAAGCTCAAATCATTTGGATCGAAGAAGGATAAATTTCTTTGGTTTTTTTTATTTAGGCTAAAAATGGGCTATATTGAATAAGTGCCTATGATCCTTTCCTTATTGTCTATTACAACTTACTTTTAACAGGACTAACCAGGCAAGTTCTAGGTCAGTACAAATAGTTGAATATTCAAATCTTCCTCACACTCACATGACATCTCATCACTCTACCAGATTATCAGACACCTAGTTTGAATTTTAGACTTAGGGTCATGCAGTGGTGTACCTCTATGTCATGCTTAGGGCCACACATTTATCAATTAATATGACTAGTCATGCATCATTTTCCATTTTATCAGGATATCATTTTAGCAATCATGCTCCAGAATTAAACTATGTACACAAGATATAGACATGCCGGTTCAACAGAACAAGTAATCAGTCTCTTGGGGAAAAAGAACAAAGGCAAGAAAACCCCAAAAGAGGATAGTGAAATAGGCTACTCAGACTTCACCCTAGCAATCACTTTCCATTTACCCCACCCCCAACAAAAAGACATGCAATTGTTCCTAATGCATAAAAAAATTTAAATACTAGAGTGGTAGGTGAAGCAAACCTGTGGCGCAAAGCGCCAACGATCAACAAGCTGGTGGGTCCGGTTCCCCGGAACACTCTACCTCTGTAGTCAAGACACCCTCAGTGATGTCCTCAGCAACAACATCACCATCAGCAGTGCCTCCCGCTATCTCCATAATTCGGGAGCTAGACGCCCCAGCAGCTAAATCTCGAACTCTCTGCTGGTGCGCCTCCTCCTCAGCAAGTAAGGCTCTCCTCGAAGCCTCCATCTCACGGAGCTCCTTCATCATTGGTGGCTGACCCAGAAGGTGTGCCGGTCAGTGTGCGCTCCTCATCATACTGGGAGGCAGTGATTACGCCGGACGCCACCTTTTTGGGTGTGGCTCTGGTGGCACGTGAAGCACGGGAAGGGGTGGAAGTGCCTGGGGGCATGTACTCGGGGTCACGCTCATCATCAGAGCCAATGACCAGGGAGGCAGACGGGGCGACAGACTTCGATCGCCCGCGTGCATAGACTCGATCTTGCTTAGGTGCCATAGTAGATCGTACCTGTAAAGGATCAATATTAGTACTAGAAGGAGCAAACAAGACAAGAAACACCACACAAAAAAATTAAAATAATATGACATTTCTATAGTAACAGTGACGCACGACGGGCTTGGTGACGGCACATCGTGACTATGACGGACCGTCATGGGGTCCGTCGTGTCTTACTTAGACTATGTATATATGGAGAACGCTGAAGGAGAGTCTCTAACTAGTATGACGGTATGTGCAGGACGGACCGTCACAGGTACGATGGTCTGTCGTAGGTGTCCGTCGGAGGACACTTGAAAAAAATGAAGACCCTTAGGAGAGGGGTCTCTGACCGTCATAACGGTCATGCAGGATGGACCGTCGTGGGTATTACGGTCCGTTTTACTCGTCCATTTGAAGACACTTAGAAAAATGGAGAGAGACCCTTAGAAACAGGATCTCTGACAACCAGAACGGTTGTGCAGGACGGACCGTAAGAGGACACTTAAAAAAATGGGCAGTGGAGTGTTAGGGCTTTTCGAACGGACCCTACGACGGTCCGTCATCGGGGTCTCGTTCTGTCGATCAATGACAGAACTAGGGGTACCCCATTCATTCCCAATGACCCAAATCGAATTTGTAATGTTTTGGACCTACATTTGTCTAACCCAAATACCTAGTAAACTAGTAATTGCAAAAGCACCTATGTCTAGGGTTGTAAACACGGCAATTTCAGAGATTTTTAACCTAGGTTAGACAGAATTAAATATAAAACAAATGAACATATCAATAAAAACTAGGCTAAAACTAATTGATAAGCAAAAATGCAAGATAAATGAGTAGAAATTAGAGACACATACCTGAGAATTGGAGAAAAACAAGATGGAAAAGTATTTGGTGACCGCGAAGACACCCACAGCAGCAACTCCGACTAGTAGATGATAACTTTTAGGGCTTTAAAGGATTTTGGGGGAACAATGATCGGTTAGTAGAGGGAGAGATTTTTGAATTTGTAAAGGGAGGGAAATAGGCGGAATAGGGAAGGAATGGGGTGAAATGAGGGGTTGGGGGAGTTTAAACGGTATGATTTTGAAAAAGACTCCAGCCGGGTCGGGTCGGGTACGTCTCATTAATGACGCGACGAGTCCCCGACGACGGTCCGTCTCAGTAGTGACCATCCGTCGTTGGTTCCGTCGCGTGTGCCCTAGTTTGAAAATAACAGAAAGACGTACCTGGTACGATGGATTCATGCGACGGTCCGTCGTAGAAGCAACGATCCGTCGCTTATCCGTTAGTGACTGCTGCAGAGTAATTTTCTGGAGAATTTCCTGGTGATGTGCCTTGCAAATTTAAAACTCATTAGTAGAAAAATACTACCATTACTAAAAAGAAAAACTATAAGTATTGGGTTGCCTCCCAACAAGCTCCTGATTTAATGTCGCGGAACGACTGAGGACACTTGATTACTCAGACTTCATCATGATGGTATGCCTCTATCACTTCATTCGCCGATTCAGCATGCCCGAGATAGATTTTTATGCCTCTATGCACGAATCAAAAAAAATAAAACAAAGTAAAATCAAAAAAATATCAACTAACTATAGTAATAAGTTTAAGTTAATCTAAAAGCTACTTTCCCCAGCAGCGGCGCCAAAATTTGATACGCTCAAACTTACTTCTCAAATAAGAAGTAAAGTGGTCGTGTCACGTAAATAACCCAACTAGTGAGGTTGGGATCGTTCCCACGAGGAAAATAGTTTAGACTTAACTTTAACCTATTATTACTTTTGTTCGGTCAATTACTTCCCTGGAAAGCAAAAAACAATAAAAGGGGGGTTTATATTTCTAAGTAAATGAAAATAACTAGCAAAATAAAAGGAGACAACTAACAGCTTCGAATGTTGGAGTTTAATTAATTAATCAAAGTAACTAGGGTTTACGTGTTCCCCACAGGTTCATAACATGATAAGTCTAACTATAACAATTCTTTCCTAGTATCTTGCATGCAAAGTGATAAGTTATGTATTTCTAAATCCTTGGTCCGGCATCTAGAAAATTTCACTCCGCGCCTTGGTCCGGCTACCTGTGTTTCTATCCTAACCCTTATCTTTACCTCATATTAAGCATTGCATTCGATATTTGACTCAGTTATTACCTCGTACCAATCAATACTAGCCTATTAGATAGTATACACTAAATCTATGTTGATAATTCTTTTCCTATTATCTACCTCCCTTGTCCGACAAGTAGCATTAAGGCGAGTTCTAACGTTGGCCATCCGTTAAAATGACTTCTATGAGAAAGAATTATTAATACATGCAAGACACTATTCTAGAATTGTTATTTCAGTTAGGTTTTACCTAATTATTTGCCTATGGTTCCCACAACCCTAGTTATGGAGTTTAGTTACCCATAGTCATAATACAAATATTCAAATATATGATATAAGAATTCATGTAGTTACTTCAATGAGAAAGAGTAAAATCCAAAAGTTCGCCTTGATTAATCAACAAAAATCACCAATAATTACTTACAAGAATCTCAAAGTAATCAAGAATCTCACAAAAAGTCTAACTAATAATCCAGCGTCTAACAATAGTCAAGAGTCTCACAATGGTCCAGAGTCTAACCTAATAATCCCCCGGGTCTCACCTAATAATCCCGGGTCTCCCCTAAAAAACGAGGTTTTTCGAACTATTTATAGAAAATAAAAACCTAATTATACAAGGACACTATTTGCTTGAAATCTTTCAAAACGCGGCTGGGTCGACGGACCTCGCGACGGATCGTCGTGGTCACGACGGACCGTCATGGACTCCGTCGTCCCATACTTGTGCAATTTTCTTCGCTGCTCTCTTCATTACCCTCGACGGCAGGTATGACGGACCGTCACAGGCACAACGGTCCGTCGAGGGTCTTCGTTCCAAAACACTATAAACTCTTGGAATATGGGTACTGGGACTACTTCTCTGAACTTCATGACGAACCTGCAGGACGGACCATCATAGACACGACGGACCGTCATGGACTCCGTAACCCCACACTAGGTCAGACTTCACCATCTTCCTTCTGCAGCTGCACTACGCTGCCACGTACGGACCGTCATAGACACGACGGACTGTCACAAGCTCCGTAGGTGATCTCTTCTGCATTTCTTCGCTCAAAAACCTCCGCATTTATCTTTGAACAGATTTCCTGCAAATAAGGAGAAACTTATGTATAAATTAGCACAAAAAGGCTTTTGGACACACTAAACTTAAGGAAAAAGTATTAATAATACCGTGAAACCACGGTATATCAACACCCTCAACTTAAATTCGTTGTTTGTCCTCAAGCGATGCACTATGACTCAATACACAATCTTTGTACAATGATATCCATGTTTTATCCTTTGCAATCATTTGGCTATCAATCCCGATTAATCTGATCATATTTATGCTTGCTATCACTATTAGGCTTGAATTATGTGGAATCAGACCATGACACAGACTCTCCATGCATTAACACCTATCCTCTTCAATTTATCACCGAGATGCTAATATTTTCGGCATTGCAATTAGTGTCCTCACTTTAAAACAAAATCCTCATTTTTCACACAATGATTCCAGTTTGAGTATAAGGATAACTTTTCAACACTCACTCTCAGAACAAATTCACACTCATTCATACCTATTGTCATAAGTTTGCCCTTATTTTCACCGCTTTAAGTTCGCTATACAACCCTTAGGATAACGATAGGACTTTCTTAGCTTGTAACATAGGCTCAGGGTCAGGTAGGGTATATTTAGGTATACTTTAGTGACTTTTTGTCCTCCTTTACATATCGGCTAAACATACCATTTTCTATCATTTTATCTCGCCCAGTTTCTCATATTCTTTAACCTTGCTATTTTCTCTTCTTTCTTCATTTGTGTAAGTGACTCTCTTATTTTCTTGCTTGTATTTCTTGTAAATTTTTCTTTTTCTGTACTTTTCTTTCAACTAATTTTGAGTCACTTTACTTTTGTTCTTTCTCTCTCTTTGTTCTTTCAACCCCACTTTCCAAAGCATTCCTCATAATAGCCACCCTCAACTCATGGCTTTGCCATGAGTCAAAGTACACGATACCCAAAGTTGGGTCAAGGCCATAACGAAGGTTGTTTACTGCATTAGCCACCCTCAACTTATGCTTTTGGCATAAGTTGAGGTGCACATGTCCAAGGAGGGACCAAGGCCAACACATTATTCCCAGAAATGATCAGTTGGGGTGAAAAAGAATGATCTAATTTAAGCTCAAATCATTTGGATCGAAGAAGGATAAATTTCATTTGTTTTTCTTTTATTTAGGCTAAAAATGGGCTATATTGAATAAGGGCCTATGATCCTTTCCTAATTGTCTATTACAGCTTACTTTTAGCAGGACTAACCAGGCAAGTTCTAGCTCAGTACAAATAGTGGACTATTCAAATCTTCCTCACACTAACTTGACATCTCATCACTCTACCAGATTATCAGAAACCTAGTTCGAATTTTAGACTTAGGGTCATGCAGTGGTGTACCTCTTTGTCATGCTTAGAACCTCACATTTATCAATTACTATGCCTAGTCATGCATCATTTTCCATTTTATCAGGATATCATTTTAACCATCATGCTGCAGAATTAAACTATGTACACAAGATATAGACTTGCCGGTTCAACAGAAAAAGTAATCTGTCTCTTGGGGAAAAAGAACACAGGCAAGAAAACCCCAAAAGAGGATAGTGAATTGGGATACTCAGACTTCACCCTAGCACTCACTTTCCATATACCCCACCCCCAACAAAAAGACATGCAATTGTCCCCAATGCATACAAAAATATAAATACTAGAGTGGTAGGTGAAGCAAACCTGTGGCGCAAAGCACCGACGATCAATAAGCCGGTGGGTCCGGTTCCCCAAAACCCACTACCTCTATAGTCTGGACACCCTCAGTGATGTCCTAAGCAACAACAACACCATCAGCAGTGCCTCCCGCTATCTCCACAGTTCGGGAGCTAGACGCCCCAGCAGCTAACTCTCGAACTCTCTGCTGGCGCGCCTCCTCCTCAGCAAGCGAGGCTCTCCTCGCAACCTCTATCTCACGGCGCTCCTTCTTCATTTGTGGCTGACCCAGAAGGTGTGTCGGTAAGTGTGCGCTCCTCATCAGACTGGGAGGCAGTGATTACGCCGGACGCCACCTTTTCGGGTGTGGCTCTGGTGGCACGTGAAGCACGGGAAGGGGTGGAAGTGCCTGGGGGCACGTGCTCGGGGTCACGCTCATCATCAGAGCCAATGACCAGGCGGGCAGACGGGGCGATAGCCTTCGATCGCCCGCGTGCATAGACTCGATCTTGTTTAGGTGCCACAGTAGATCGTACCTGTAAAGGATCAATATTAGTACTAGAAGGAGCAAACAAGACAAGAAAAACCTCATAAAAAAAATTAAAATTATATGACATTTCTATAGTAATAGTGACACACGACGGGCCTGGTGACGGCACGTCGTGACTATGACGGACCGGCATGGGGTCCGTCGTGTCTTACGTAGACTATGTATATATGGAGAACCCTAAAGGAGAGTCTCTGACTAGTATGACGGTATGTGCAGGATGGATCGTCACAGGTACGACGGTCCGCGATAGGTGTTCGTCGGAGGACACTTGAAAAACAAAATGGAGACACTTAGGAGAGGGGTCTCTGACCGTCATAACGGTCATGCAAGACGGACCGTCGTGGGTATGACGGTCCGTCGTACTCGTCCGTTTGAGGAAACTTAGAAAAATGGAGAGAGACCCTTAGAAATAGGGTCTCTGACAGCCAGAACGGTTGTGCAGGAAGACGACGGTCCGTCACATGTGTCCGTTAGAGGACATTTAAAAAAATGGGCAGTTGGGTGTTAGGGCTTTAGGAACGGACCCTACGACGGTCCATCATCGGGGTCTCGTTCTGTAGATCAGTGACAGAACTGGGGGTACCCCATTCATCCCCGATGACCCAAATCGAATTTGTAGTGTTTTGGACCGACATTTGTCTAACCTAAATACCTAGCAAACTAGTAATTGCAAAAGCACCTATGTCTGAGGTTGTAAACACGGAAATTTCGGAGATTTTTTACCTAGGTTAGACAAAATTTTATATAAAAGAAATGAACATATCAATAAAAAATAGGCTAAAACTAATTGATAAGAAAAAATACAAGATAAATGAGTAGAGATTAGAGACACATACCTGAGAATTGTAGAAAGACAAGATGGAAAAGTATTTGGTAACCGAGAAGACACCCATAGCAGCAACTCCGACTAGTAGATGATAACTTCTAGGGCTTTAGAGGATTTTGGGGGAACAATGATCGGTTGGTAGAGTGAGAGATTTTGGAAGTTGAAAAGGGAGGGAAATAGGCGGAATAGTGAAGGAATGGGGTGAAATGAGGGGTTGGGGGAGTTTAAATGGTATGATTTTGAAAAAGACTCCAGCCGGGTCGGGTCGGGTACGTCTCAATAATGACGCGACGAGTCCCCGACGACGGTCCGTCTCATTTGTGACCATCCGTCGTTGGTTCCTCCGCGTGTGCCCTAGTTTGAAAATAACAGAAAGACGTACCTGGTACGACGGATTCATGCGACGGTCCGTCGCAGAAGCAACGATCCGTCGCTGTATCCGTCAGTGACAGCTCAGAGTAATTTTCTGCAGAATTTCCTGGTGATGTGCCTTGCAAATTTAAAACTCATTTGTAGAAAAATGCTACCATTACTAAAAAGAAAAACTATAAGTATTGGGTTGCCTCCCAACAAGCGCATGATATAATGTCGCGGCACGACTGAGGACACTTGATTACTCAGACTTCATCAAGATGGTATGCCTCTATCACTTCATTCGCCGATTCAGCATGCCCGAGATAGATTTTTATGCCTCTATGCACGAATCAAAAACAATAAAACAAAGTAAAATCCAGAAAATATCAACTAAACTATAGTAATAAGTTTATGTTAATCTAAAAGCTACTTTCCCCGGCAGCGGCGCCAAAATTTGATAAGCTCAAACATACTTTTAAAAGAAGAAGTAAAGCGGTCGTGTCAAGTAAATAACCCAACTAGTGAGGTTGGGATGGTTCCCACGAGGAAAATAGTTTAGACTTAACTTTAACCTATTATTACAATTGTTCGGTCAATTACTTCCTTGCAAAGCAAAAAACAATAAAAGGGGGGTTTCTATTTCTAAGTAAATGAAAATAACTAGCAAAATAAAAGGAGACAACTAACAGCTTCGAATGTTGGAGTTTAATCAATTAATCAAAGTAACTAGGGTTTACGTGTTCGCCACAGGTTNNCTATTATCTACCTCCTTGGTCCGGCAAGTAGCATTAAGGCGAGTTCTAACGTTGGCCATCCGTTAAAAAGACTTCTATGCGAAAGAATTATTAATACATGCAAGACACTATTCTACAATTGTTATTTTAGTTAGGTTTTACCTCATTATTTGCCTATGGTTCCAACAACCCTAGTTATGGAGCTTAGTTACCCATAGTCATAATCACAATATTCAAATATACGATATAAGAATTCATGTACTTACTTCAATGAGAAAGAGTAAAATCCGAAAGTTCGCTTGATTAATCAACAAAAATCACAAACAATTACTTACAAGAATCTCAAAGTAATCAAGAATCTCACAAAAAGTCTAACTAATAATCCAGCGTCTAACAATGGTTCAAGTCTCACAATGGTTCAGAGTCTAACCTAATAATCCCCCGGGTCTCACCTAATAATCCCGGGTCTCCCCTCAAAAACGAGGTTTTTCGAACTATTTGTAGAAAATAAAAACCTAATTATACAAAGACTCTATTTGCTTTAAAACGGTCAAAACGCGGCTGTGTCGACGGACCTCGCGACGGATCATCGTGGTCACGACGGACCGTCATGGACTCCGTCGTCCCATACTTGTGCTATTTTCTTCTGTTGCTCTCTTCATTACCCTCGATGGCAGGTATGACTTACCGTCACAGGCACAACGGTCCGTCGAGGGCCTTCGTGCCAAAACACTTTAAACTCTTGGAATATGGGTACTAGGACAGGACGGACCGTCATAGACACGACGGACCGTCATGGACTTCGTAACCCCACACTTGGTTAGACTTCCCCATCTTCCTTCTGCAGCTGCACTACGCTGCGACCTACGGACCGTCATAGACACGACAGACCGTCACAAGCTACGTAGGTGGTCTCTTCTGCATTTCTTGGCTTAAAAACCTCTTCATTTATCTATGAACAGATTTCCTGCAAATAAGGAGAAACTTATATAAAAATTAGCACAAAAAGGCTTGTGGAAACACTAAGCTTAAGGAAAAAGTATTAATAATGCTGTGAAACCACGGTATATCAGGGTATCATAAACTTAGGGTCAGAGGTGAGGATCTACCAAAGACGGCATTTCGGACTAGATATTGTCACTATGAGTTCTTAGTAATATCCTTTGATCTCACAAATGCCCCGACGGCGTTTATGGATCTCATGAATAGGGTATTTTGAAATTAGCTAGATTTCATTTCTAATTGTCTTCACTAATGACATCTTGGTATATTCAAAAAATGAGGGTCATCACATGAACCATTTGAGGGTGGTGTTGCAAGTGTTTATGGAGAATCAATTATTTGCCAAGTATAGCAAGTGTGAGTTTTTGTTGAAGTCGGTGGCATTTCCTGGTAGTATCTTATCTAGTGAAGGATTTGATCTTGATCCAAGGAAAACTGAGGCGGTAAAAAATTTTCCTAGACCATTTACTCCAACTGACATTAGGAGTTTCTTGGGTCTAGCGGGTTATTATCGGAGGTTTGTAGATGGTTTTGCTTCCATTGAATCTCCCTTGACTACTTTGACCTAAAAGAGTAAGAAATTTGAGTGTTCAGAAGCTTCCAAATCTTGAAAGATAGGATTACTTCTGCTCCGGTGTTACGAGAGGGTACAAAGGGTTTCGTTGTGTGTTGTGATGCATCCCGAGATTGTTTAGGGTGTGTGCTTATGCAACAATGGAAAGTGGTAGACTATGCTTCTAGACAACTTAAGGTTAATGAGAGAAACTATCCAACTCATTATCGTGGATTAGAGGCCGTGGTATTTTCCTTGAAAATATGGAGGCATTACTTGTATGGTGTCCAATTTGATGTGTATACCGACCACAAGAGTCTCCAGTATGTGTTTACTCAAAAAGAGTTGAATCTCCAACAACTAAGGTGGTTAGAATTGTTGAAGGATTATGACATGAGTATTCTATATCACCACGGCAAGGGCAATGTGGTAGCCGATGCTCTAAGTCGTTTATCCATGGGTAGTGTACTAATGTAGATGAAGCCAAGAAAGGCCTAGTGAAAGATGTTCATAGGTTGGCTAGATTGGGTGTGAGGTTGGAAGATTCTCCAAATTGTTGTTTCATGGTCCATCATAACTCCGAGTCATCTTTGGTAGTAGAGGTGAAGTCCAAACAACTCCTTGATCAGTCATTGATGGAGTTGAAGAAATCGGTTCTTGGTAAGCTTAATGAGTCATTCTCCTTAGGGGGGATGGTGTTTGAGGTACCAATGTAGATGGGTTAAGGAACCGGATCCTTAAGGAAGCCCATGGATCCGGTTACTCCATTCATCGGGGTTTGACAAAAATGTACCATGACAATAGAGAAGTATTTTTGTGGGAAGGTTTGAAGGACATAGCTGAGTTTGTTGCTAAGTGTCCAAATTGCCAACAAGTGAAAGCTGAACATCAAAAGCCAGATGGCTTACTACATGAAATCAAAGTTCCTACTAGGAAGTGGAAGACATCAATATGGATTTTGTAGTAGGTTTACCTCGAACTCAAAGGCAATATGACTCTATATGGGTGGTTGTGGATATATTGACAAAGTCAGCTCATTTTATTCCTATCAAGTCTACTTATTTGGTGAAAGATTATGCTAGGATCTTCATAAATGAGATTTTGCGTCGCCATGGTATTCCATAATCCATCATATCGTATAGGGGTGCACAATTTACATCTAGGTTTTGGAGGTCATTCGAAGAAGGGTTGGGTACTAAGGTAAAGTTAAGTACCGCTATTAATCCTCAAATGGATGGTCAAGGAGAGTACTATTCAAACCCTTGATGATATGTCTAGGGATTGTACTATTGATTTCAAGGAAAATTGGGATAAAATATTTGCCCTTGGTGAGTTTGCTTACAATAATAGTTTTAATTCATCCATCTGCATGGCTCCTTATAAAGCCTTGTATAATAGAAGGTGTAGGTCTCCTATCGGGTGGTTTGAAGTAGGTGAGCCTTCGCTTCTTGGTTCCGATTTGATTTATAAGACTTTGAAGAAAGTTCATATTATAAAAGATCGCTTTCAAACGGACTATAGTCGTTAAAAGTCTTATGTCGATCATAGAAGAAAAGAACTGGAGTTTGAAGAGGGTGATAAAGTGTATTTGAAAATTTTGCTTCTGAAAGGGGTGGTTAGATTTGGAAAGAACAGGAAGTTGAGTCCTCGTTATGTGGGTCCTTATGAAATTTTTGAAAGGATTGGTAAGGTTACCTAGTGAATTGGCTTACGTTCATCCAATTTTCCATGGTTCCATGCTTAAGAAGTGTATCGGTGATCCAAAATCTATTCTTCCTATAAAGGGTCATGGTGTGGAGGATAACATTTCTTATGAGGAAGTTCCTATTCAAATCCTTGATAAGAAAGTAAAGAAGTTAGGAATAAAGAGTTTTTTTCCGTAAAGGTGTTATGGAAGAATCACCTAGTTGATGGTGCAACATGGGAGGCCGAGGCCGACATGAAGTCCCGTTACCCTCATATATTTGATACCTAAGGTTAGTTGTTCTTATTAATAATGAAAATAATGATTAAAAAAATTGAAGTTTCTTTGATTTTTCGTGATGTTTTGAAAAAGGTGCGTTTTTTATGTCATTACAGTGAATGTGCATTTTGACTTGAAAAAATTTGCAATGTTGCTTGTTATGAGTTAGGTTGTGCATTTTGATATGGTGAATCTTTATGAAATGATATATAGCATGTTTATAAGTTGAACTTTGGCATAATTGACTCATAAATTTTATGTTGAGCTCTTGTTGTTGTGAGAAGGATATTTTCTCATAATGTAATGTTGAGCCTTATGTGTGGTAAATTAAGTTTTAAATTGCCTTGTGTAAGTGATATGATTAATGTTTTTATGTATTGATTGTTGGTTGTGCAGCTAGTTTTGAGTCTATTCCTTCTTTCTTAAAGATTTTTTGAGTCATTCAGGGATGAATGTTCCTAAATGGGGGATAATGTAACACTTCAAAAATTCAAGACATGTTCTAGAGCCTAACATAAGTGTAATAAGGTCTAGATACTATTTTATGGTCCATGTTAATGAATATAAGTCATTTAGGACGTCCATGACGTCCAAAAACTAGTTCAAGGAGGTACATGCATGCCTTCGACTATTTCACTAGCTTTTAGAAGTCAAAAAATCATGAAATTTTTTTGAAGGATTTCTAAAATTTGTTTAAGTTGATTCATAGTTGAAATGTACGGGTACAACTCCCCAAGGACCAACCAAGGGCCCTTGAGGAGGACCCTTGCGTTTGGAGTCAAATATTGTCGGGGTAGTGTGCACCCTTGAAAGGGCATTGACCTGGCGTGTGTTGATTGAAGGGGCGTCAATGTCATCGGTCTACCAACACTTATAAAATTCATTGGAGGTACTTATGTACACAGTCTCTGACCAAGACTACAAATGTGAAGCACGGAAGGGGGGGCGGTTGTCGACTTATAGACGCACCGTTGGTTGAGTCTCGTCTTTGCGGGTCCAAATCTCCTGCACGTTTTGACTAAGTCTAAAATAATTAATTAAGTTGTTTGGATGTTATTTAGGGATTAAGGGAAGTCCAATTAATTTAATTAACCCCCCCATAAAAAGATCCCAACCCCATTAGACTAATCACAACTCACAAAACAAGACTCTTTTCCTTCTCTCTTCTTTCTCTCTCTATTGGAAAACATCATTGAAGACCAATCTAGGGGGAGGTTTTAGGGTGTGTAAAGAGGAGATTTCACCATCAATTCATCATCAAACATTAAGGTATGGGATATAATTCACCTTTGAGACCTCTTTCCTCAAAGGGTTCCTTCAAAGTATTTTTTAAAAGTTGTGTTTTCATGTGGGTCTTTCCCAATCTCGAAATTCATGTTATGAATTTACTTGTTTATGTTTTATTTTATATATTATGAATATGCTAACATTTAATTTAAGTCAATTATGATATATCTTGATGGTTTGGTCTAGTTTGTAGAAGCTGACCTTTACCCCTTAACCCTAGGTGATGATTTTGATATGAATTGTATTGTATTGGTTTAATTGAATTAGTTATTGTTTTAGTTTCTACTTGTTGATGTTTTATACTAATAAAGAAAGGATTAGTTTATTTATGGTTTCTTCATGCTAGTTCTTGAGAATTGATCTAGGTTAAAAGGTATGTCCTGAATTTACCTAAGTATCTGGTCTAAAGCTATGATCTCCTATTGATTTGTGATGTAGTGATTCTTCTAGCCTTGTTATTATATTGGTCATTGAATTATGATGATGTTATACCCTAATTAGGTTTATTTAATGGTTGATGGTAACACCTTGATGATGAACTATGAAGGAGATTTGGTAAGTCTTGTGATCCCTATCCTTTAATTCCAAATGTGGTTAATTGTGATTAAGTCATGATGTTGTATTGGGGTATGCCTTGTATTAGGATATTTAGGGTTGCATGATGTTGAATTGAAATTTCTTGACTATGGTTATGAGGTGTTGTCTTGAGATGTAAATGTTATAAGGATGGTGAATGATTTACTAATGTGACTTATCATGTTGTGCAATGTAAATGTGTTAACCTCACCTATGTGAATTGTAATGAAAGGAAAATACTCATAAAATTCCTGTTGAGCTATGATGATGATGTTATATAAGGGTTAGACCCTGTCATGTATATTAAGCTATGAAGATTAATAAAGATATTAAAGACATTTCAAAATGGACTCTAGCTTAGCACTAAGTGAACTAGAGTGAGGACTGTCTCTTCCTACATAGTGAAGGTAGTATCACTAATGTACTCTTGAGATTTGAGACTACAATGCATGTAGCATTGTGAACACCAAATTTTGACCGACCTTTAACCTTTTTAGGAATGTTATTCTATTAAACACGTATTTTAAAAAAAAATATTTTAAGTTTGAGTTGTAGTCCTTTTGCATAAAAAATGAAATGTTTACTTCACAAAATTATTGTGAATATTATTAAATTATTTTTAAAAAATCATTAATAAATTTCGAAATAAATATTTTATTCAAATGTTTTAAATTTGAAGTAATTTTTAACTATATAAAAATATTAATATATGTAGTATTTTAATTGGATAGCAATTCCTAAATTTTTCTCAATATTATTTAAATTGTAGCCCATTTTATTCTAATTCTTTTCCATTCTAGCAAATTCAATTCCAATTCTATTTCAATCATAGCCACCTTTTCATTTTAATTCTAGCCAAATTCTTATTGCAATTTTAGACATTCCATATCTTTTCCAATCTAATTTATTGACTTCATCTTTTGATCTCATCCTTCCATCTTTAAAATAAATCCTACATTAAATCCTAACCGTTCATTGAAACTAATCCTATGATTGTGATTAAATCTTCTGTTTCTAATACCCTAAAAGACCTATCCTAAAAATTGTCATCTTCTTCTCCCCTCCATCTCCAGCAGCCGCCTCTCCTCCCTCCTCCTTTCTATCTCCTCCGCCTCCACTCCTCCCTCTCCATTCTCTTCCTCTCCGCTTCTTCTCCCCTCTTCCGTCGTCCCCCTTCTCCATCTTTCTTTCCTCTTCTCCTCTCTTCCCCTCTCGTCTCTTCTCTTCCCCTTCCCTCTTCTCCTTTCTCTTTTTTTTTGCAGGTACCAGCAGCCAGGCAAGGAAGACCGCAGCAGCGACCAGCGTCTCCCATCAGCAACCAAGCAGCCGCCGCCGGGCAACAGCAAGGCGCAACCGGCAGCGCAGGCAGCAACTTCAACCAAAAGCAACAGCGATGGAGACTGCTCTGAACGGCTTTCTCCGTCCAGCCATCGGAGAAACAACAAGCAACAGCTTCAACAGCAACCCCGACGAAGCAAATGAAGAAAGAAGATTTCCGGGCAAGATAAAGTACATGACAGATCTTTTCGGATCGTCGCGGTTTTTTTTCTCGTTCAAATTACCATTTTTATTTCTTAGTGAGTTAGTGATAGTATCAAGGATGGTTATAATTTAGCTTATTTAAAATAGCATCACAGGTAAACTGATCTAATTGTGCTTGACTATTTATTTAGTCCAACTCACTGAAGGTAACTTCTTGTTTAGGACTAGCTTGGAAATAACTTTACACCTTGTGCTAATTGATCATGAATCGATTTATTTTGCTATCGTTACGGAAACTTAGCAAGAGAAGGAATAATACTTGGCTGGAAATACTTCTTTGCTTTTATGTAATTTTTGGTGGATTGTAAATATTGATTGAATATAGGTTTAGTTTTTTTATATAATTTGTTTTCCCTTTTCCTCAATTATGGTAGACTGAATTCGCTTACCTTAGTTTAAAATTTGACTTATTTCTTACTTGCTTATTTTAGGAAAATAATAACTTTGCTTTGGTTGTTCTTTATTTAAAGAATATATTACTCTTCCTAATTTATTTTTATTTGTTTACATTTGGTAAAATAATATTTCAAAATCCGGTTTTGGCTCTTTTTATTTAAGGGAAAATATTATTATTTTTGCTAACTTTTATTCTTACTTGCTTATATTATAATTATAATTTTTCTTATTTGGCTCTCCTTTAAAATAAAGAAAATGTGATAATTAATTGATTTCCTTGAATATTTCTTTTCCTTATTAGCTCCCCATCTTTGCTATATAAATAAGACCCCCTCCGAACACACTAAAACTCAACTCACACACTCATTCTCTTTTATCACAAATTCTCTCATTACACTTTGCTCTCTCATTCTCTCCTTGCTTTTCTTGAAATACTTAAAATCTTACTGCCTATTCTTAAAAAAGAAGTAAGAAATGTAGTAAATCTTTGAATAATCCTTTGGCCCATTTATTGTTGTGTTGCTGTTGTGGATCGAAAACATTACTGAATACTTCATTGCTGATTCTCTATTCTTCTTAACCGATTAGTGTTCTTAATTAAAATTTATATTATAAGTTAACCCTTTTAATTAGTTTAAATTTGGTTTTTGCATAATTATGAATGTTGTCGTGTGTTGAAAAAAAATAAAACAACAAGGAAGCATCCGAGTTAGTTTCATTACCCTTTCCCTTTATGTGTGACATTGATGATTCTTTATCTATTTTGGTGTGTTGTTTATGTGAAAGCAATCGGTTATTATGAATATTTGATACTATGATTATTTTATTATTATATATCTGTGTCATATTACCCTTTTAACAGGTTTGAATTTAAGATTCAAGATTTAGAAGAGTCACCAAGAGAAGGAAGAATAGAGAAGACAATTTTATTTGGTTTATGTTCTTATGTATAATTGTTACTTTGTAATAATTTATAATTCTCTAACTCTAAATCTCAATATGAAAAAAATATAAAAAGTAAAATATTTTGGGGATCACCTAAGGGGAGGAGATTTACATTCTACTTGTTTACCGTAATTGTCAATGTTAGAAATCATGCCTATAGGTATGCGATTTTAAATCTTTTAACCACCTAGAATTCTTGTTTATAGGTATTGTAATCTAACAAATTTTCAACATGCTTAATGTTTTAGTAAATTTGTTAATGAGTTTCTAAAAATTAGATTCTAATAATTTGGCATGTTAAAATTTAAATCCTAATAATCTTAGTAGGTTAATCGGTTACACTTTCATAATTTCATTTGTGTTTTAATAATTTTTGCAGCAGTTTTATAATCTAAAAATCATGTTAATAGGCTTATAAATTTTCAGCATATCAATAATAAAAAATAAAATTTGTTGTGCATATTTTTCTACCACTTAAAATAAATAAATCAACTAATATTGTGTTGCTAATCAATAACTTCTCTTTAATATAAGATAAAAAATAATTTGTTGCATTTAACAAAATTGCTTCACTTTTAAATATATTTCATGGTAAAATCTTTGAATTTAATTTATTGACTACATTAATGCTCTAATAGTGTTTTTTACAAAGATTTATAACATGTTTTTTAGTCATTGTTCAATCCTCTTTTCGAACTCTGGATTCATTATGACATTTGTTTTAAAATATATATATAAAAAGTATAAGTACTGTCTCCTAACCTATCATTGGTGAGAAAGTCAAAAGAATTAAGAAGTCTAATTCCAATATTTTTTAAATTAAGCCGACGCGTCCCCGGGAGAACCACCTACCCATGATTTTCAAAAGGGATTATGTGTATTTATATGTAAATATTTATGTGCCTATATGTAAACTAAATCCTTTTTTAATCATCTTCAAAGTATAAAATTTTATTATTTTTCTAAGACCGTCCTCAAAACAAAATTGTTTCTATGGTGGAGGAGCGCGATTAACAATATCGTGGCATCATCCCTATAAAGAAACAAACCTTTTTTTAATAGAAATTATATCCAAAATTTGTTCAATTTTTCAAAACTTAATTTTTGCACATCTTATTCTTGTTTGGTGAGGGATAATAAATTAAATTGAATTATTTTTATTTCTATTTGTGCATATTATGTCTTCTTGTTTATCACTTTATTAATTGCTTAATATTTGGTCAATATTTTAATTACATAGATCGTATGCTCAAATAATAAATAATTGAAGTAATCTTAATTGATTAGTAATTTATTTGGGGTAGCTTAAAATAAAAAAAATATGAAATTTATTGGCTTATCTATTTGTCTATTTTTGTATCCTCGCTTATCTTTATTTAATTTATTAGTATTTGTTGTGTTTATTATTTCTATCACCTTTTTAGTATGCTTAAATAATCAATTAAAATAATAATATGAGCTATTTGTTCGACTTGTAATATCATATAGTCTCGTATGCTAAATTAAATAAAAAATGAGTTTAATTGTTATTGCTATCACATAGCCTTGCATCTTTAAATTAGCTAAAATGATAAAAAATATTTTAAATTTCTTAATATTATGCCATCACATAGAAAGCATATTAATAAATAATAACGAAGTGACCTTAATTGCTACCTGTAACCCCACATAAAATGCATGAGATACGGCCGGGACCCACATTTGTGGACCTCGAGGGATGCCTAACACCTTCCCCTCGAGTTAATTTGAACCCTTACCCGTTTCGTAGGTTCTGTGACCATAGCTAGACTAGTTATGTTAGATAGGTGCCCTAACGCACCTTAATTAGTTAGGTGGCGACTCTTCAAAACTCAAAATCCAAAAGAGTCGTTAGGTCGGGCACAAAACCCATTTTGAAGAAAAATGGGGCGCGACAAGCATAAAGAGGGTCCTAACTATATCTCCTAGTTCTTGAGCTATGTTGCCTCCATAGGTATACCAACTAGTGGATCCACGTTGTTGCTATGTTATCTTAGTACACCTTGGCAAGTACTGCGCCTTCTTTCGATATAGGGTTCCATGACACCGTGTTCCATATTAGCTCATGTTGTCTAGTCGGTTAGAGCAAGATGTTCCCAAAGGGTAAAATTAACTAAATAATTGAACTCTAATTAAGATGACCTAAGGGGTTTAACTTAGACTAGGTAGGGGTATGGGAATCTACCTAAACATTGCACTAGTTAGCCTTCAAGGGAGTATTAGGAGGATGTTCTTATGTATGAATGTGCTTATAATTCTATATGATATATATCTGATTAACTTCCATATTGTTGATACTATATGTTGATTAGTTTCACTTACGAATATGTGTTGGTCCATATTGTTAAAGTATGACACTATGTCTCTTAAATGTTATGATATGTGCAGTGGGATGTTGGTCATGATTATTGTTGAGTTACCTGATTGAGTAAGGTTATGGGGCTTTGCTTGGTCATTGCAATTGTTGTCTTAATAAAGGTTGTGGGTAATTGTCTTACTTTAGTCATACTGAAATGTACTCCTTAACATGCTTGTTGCTAATGTGACTTGATGATAGAGTTACTTGAATATGTATTCGATTATATGAGAAGCATGTTGACTTTTCTAGTTTTGAAGTTGTTGGTCTTGTGGTGTACATGACTATGACTTAATGAATATGCAATATATGATGGTATGGTCTTGTTGAATGTGCATAAAGATTTTAAATATAAAGTTTATACTTTATTAAATGTCCCTTTTCTTAGCATGATTTAAAAGTATGTGTGCATATGGTATCATACTTAGTACAATGGTGTACTAACCCCAATTCTTCCTTTTCCCCAACATTTTAGGTTCCGGTCGTTGAAGTGCTTTTGAAGACGACTTGAAAAAGGATTGGATCTCTTGATCATCCAAGTAGGGTAGGTCCTCACTTTCCGAGGGTGATGCCATTATCTGGCTTATGGAGTTTTTTTTAGTTAAAAACTTCTACGGTTCTTCCTTTTCCATTTAGTATGAACTATGTACAGTGCATGTGAGGCATTCTTACATTGATGTATGGGTTATGCCCAAGTAATTACACTCTTATGATTAAAGTACATTTATCTACTTCCCTATATATGAATTGTTGATGAACAAGGTGTATTGATCAATGATGACCAAAGGGTGAGAAATTGGTAAGTAAATGCTTATCACTTCTACTTTCTTTATAGTATTGGAGTTGATAAAGCCTTGCATGGTATTGTGTTGTATAGTACACTTATGATGGCGGTGTTTACTTTGTTGTCAATCTATATATGTGTTGACCATGGCCATGTAGGCAAATTGATGAATATCTGAGCATGTGCTTATGATGATACTATGTGAAGCTTATGCCTACTTTCCTATTCTAGTTGTGATTTAGGTTGTAGTGCTATTGTGTAAGAATGCGTATATCCATGTTAGGGTGAAGTATAGGTGCTGCCATTGATGAGTTAAAAATGGTTCATAATCCCTTACCTATGTACCACTATATGAATGCATGAATAGCACAAGTTAGGAGTCAGAAGTGTAATATGAAGTTGGCTTGTCTCCTATGCTATTGTGTGTTGTGTGGTTTATGCTTGAAGGTATATTATGGTCTAAGAGGGTGGCTGCCTCAATATGTTGTCGATAGCCATTATGTGATCATGTTGACCAATGTACACACAAAATCATTTTACATGCACGTTACTAGTAGTATAGGTCATGATGTCTAAATGAAAGGTATTTCTCATATTCACTAGTGTCTACTAGTATGCATGTTAAGATGATTCTTATGAAAGCATGATATTTGTTTCCTTAGCTAGGATGACTTTATTTGTGTACTAGTATGGGCAAGGGTATGGGACTTGCCTATGCATTGCACATGTGTACCTCGATAGGATAGTTCTAGTTTTGGTTTCTATATGGATGAATATGTATGTATGAACATGTGTGTCTTAATGCGTTATGTGAAATGTTTGCTCACATATATGTATACACTCACACACATGAAAGATGATATATTTAATCGAGGGTCCTTGAAAGGTGTGCCTAAGAATACTCTAAAACTAGATAGGTGCTTGAATATGTTATAAGCATATGGGATTAGATGTCCTAAGCCTATGTTTCACAAATAAATAATATTAAAGGCTTTTTCAATAAAGGGAACTTAGCTTAGCACTGAGTGAGCTTGTAGATGAGGGGTGACACTTTCCAATATAAGAAAGGTGGGGTTCACCACTGTCCTCATGTTAGGGAGTGACACTTCTCCAAATAGGGGAGGTAGGGTTCACTACGGTCTTCACGTGGTGGATAGCCTCATGACCCAACATAGGGTGTAGAGTTGATATTTCTATGATTCCCCCAAGTTCCATAACTATGTTTCCACCATATGATACTAGCTTGTGGATCCACCTAGAAAGCTACGTTATGTTTGGTTGTACTTTCGCCGGTAGACCACCCTTTATCGGTGTGGGGTTTTATGACACCGGATTCCATGTTTAGCATCACATGGTCTATGTCGGTTAAGGCTATGTTTCCATAAAGTAAAATGGACAATGGAAGTAAATGACTACGACCCTAAATAGAATGACTTAAGGGAGGTTACTTAGAATAGGTGGAAGTAATGAAACCATCTAGACATTGCACAAGTAGCTCCATTGGAAGTTCTAGGAAGGTGTTCTAATGCATATTACTATGTATGTGTTTCTTATGCATAACATTGTAGTATTTTTCTATTTGTTATGAAGATGTGCATGACATGAGTCTTTATGCATGATGTTGATCCTGTTGACTATATGATGAAGGTCTTAACTTAACTAAGTCTATGTTGTATTATACTTCTGTGATGGTATGTGTTGTCATGTGTAGATGATATGTAGGGTTTTACCTATGATCCTAAGGTGCTACATTACACCAAGTATCCCTTAACGATTACTTGGGAGACTAATGAATTTAAAGAAATAGTTCACTCTAAAGAGGAATGAGCTCACTGTAAAGTGACCTCAAGTTGGACTTAAATTCTATATGTGATTTTCTATGATGTTTGACCTTTGGTTGTGTTTCTATGAAGTATGAAAATGATGTAAATGCTATTTTTTAAAGGTTTCATAAGGATTTACTCAAATATGCATGAAATGTGATTTTCAAGAAAAGGTCCCTTTTAAATGCATGTTTTTGCATGGTTGTCATACTTAGTGCATTCTTGTACCAATCCCATTCTTCTCTACTTTTTACACAAAGTGTAGGTTATGGATGCTTAAAGGATGTCTTGAATGGTGAAGAGATTTATAGGTGATTTCCCAAGATCAAAGAATGGAATCCTTAAGTCCAAGGATGTCCTAATGTGTATTTATTGTCAAGTCTATCAAATATTATATAATTTTGTATTATGTGTTAAGGGTCGTGCCCCTAATGTATTCTAATGTTGTTGAGTCTATGATGGCAAAGAGATTTAGTGCCTATATATATATTATGACTTATATTTTATATGTATATTAAGTAAAGTTTCTAGCATATGAGGTGCTATGAAAAGTTTTTAATTTTTCGCTAAATTTACTATGTCTAATCGATGAATGATAACTATGGGCTTGTATAAGACCTCCGAGAGGTCAAGTGCGCCATGTTATTTCTAGGGGGTCCAGAATTTTCCTAAATGTTGGTTAAAGTAAAATTGTGAGCAAAATTTAACTTGGAAAATGATTATAGGCTTTCTTTGATCGATTTTGCCTTTCAAGCCTACCAAATGACATGTTATCCATAAGACTCTCAGCTTGAAACATTTTTATTTCAATAACCACAACTTCACATATATTATTTTAGTGCAGAAATGCACTATTTTTTTGGATCTTGCCTCCATGTGTGCACTATAAATTAGATACACAGCGCAGAGACTTAAGTTTGATATCAAAGTGAAAAAACCACGTATGTGCAAGTTCAAGCAAAATGACAAAAAAACTAGAATAAAAAATGAAATGAGAGAAAATAGAAAAATAGAAAGAATAATGAATGGGAAAAAGATTTCAAGAAAACAAAGATCAAATTCGAAAATGAAAAAATATTGAAAGTTGTGCAAATTTTAAGGAAGAAATAATGACTTTACCCCAAATGAAGATTCTACCATTCACCATACCTACATTACAAGCCAATAACAAGTCCTATTTGATCTCATTTTGTGTGTTCTCACATCAACAGATACTTACATAAGGGCCAAGCATATGGTATCTTAGAGTCAAACATTGAATATCTTTCCGAGCATGAGTTACTTGATAAAAAACGTCCTAAGATCGAAACACTTCTATTGCATAAAGTAGGACTTCATTTGTTGCGAGGGCACTTGAAACATGAAGATATGAATAATTTTATCCCTTAACTTAGGCAAGATGAGCTCAGGTATTTTTTAGATACCATTTGAAATTATACTTATTATTCAAAGTAGACCTCAAATTTATCTGAAAGTAGTTGAAGATGACTCATATGCATCATGCTAATTGTTGGTATAAACTAAAGTCAAAACATTGTCAACCATGAAGTGATTCATTTTGTCAAAATATGTCTTTTGTATGAAAAATCAAGAAAAAATATAAATATTTTTTGATTTTTATGAACAACTTTTGACCTAATTCTTGCAATACAAAATACGTAGGCACTCTCACAATGGACTCGGTCTCACGAAATAAAATATTTTATCCTCAAATGATCAAAAATGGATCATTATTATTAAAAATAAAAAACAAAAAATGAAAAATAAAAAAGACATACAAAATTCCTCAATTTAAAAACTAAGCATAATTTTATTTGTTTAAAAAACAGTACCATCTCTAAGAAAGAAATACACTGTCATCATTCATTTCTAGGGAACAAACTCCCTAATTTCATATTATCTTGCATTTCTATTGGGAATATGTATTTCACATTCATGCTACTAATAATTCTAAAATATATTTTCTAGTGCAAACTAGACTAGAAATAAAAAAAGTTGTGATGATTCTAAATGATGATTTTGTTTAATAAGATATTCTTCAATATAAGATTTAGAATTAGCAGTACCCTCCTTAATAATGGGACTATCAAGACCCTCCTTGATAACAGGACTAGCAAGACCCTCCTAGATAATGAAATTAGCCGGACTCTCCTGGATAATGGGACTAATAGGACCCTCCTGGATAATGGGACTGGCTGGACCCTCCTGGATAACGGAACTAGCGACAACCTCCTGGATAATAGGACTACAAAGACCCTCTTAGATAATAGGACTAGCTGGACCCTCCTAAATAATGGGACTAGAAGGACTCTCCTGAATAATGGGATTAGCAAGACCCTCCTAGATAATGGGACTAGCAGGACCTTCCTCATAATGGGATTAACAAGACCCTCCTTGATAATGGGATTAGCAGGACCCTCCTAGATAATAGGACTAGTAGGACCCAACTCATAATGGGATTAACAGGACCCTATTAGATAATGGGAATAGCAGGACCCTCATGGATAATGGGATTAGCAGGACCCTCCTCATAATGGGATTAACAGGAACCTCCTAAAAAATGACAATTAGAGTAACAGGACTCTCCTAAACAATGGGAATTAGAGAAGCAGGACACTCCTAAACAATGGGAATTACAATAGCAGGACCGTCCCAAACAATGAGAATTAGCGTAGAAGGAACCTCCCAAGCAATGGGAATTAGTGTAGTCAATGGGAATTAGCGTAGCAAGACCCCCCCTAAATAATGGGAATTAATGTAGTAGGACCCTCCTAAACAATGGGAATTAGCATAGCAGGACCCTCCTAAACAATGGAAAGTAGATTAGCAGGACCGTCCGAAAGAATGGGAATCATAGTAACAAGACCCTCCTAAACAATGGTAATTAGAGTAGCAGGACCCTCCAAAACAATGGGAATTAGCAGAGCAGGACCCTCCTAAACTAAGGGAATTAGCATAGCAGGACCTTCCGGAATAATAGGACGTAGTATTAATTAGTTTAGCAGGACCCCCCCCCACATAATGGAATTTTATCACTTTCTTCGTTCATACTCGAAGCTATGAGGACTCACCACTACTTTTCTTCTTTGAAACTGTCACGACCCGGATTCTGAAACCCGTATCGCAACCGGCGTCGTTGACCTCTCAGAGGTTACAGACAAGCCTGTTTTTTCATTCATCACATTCATATGGTTAATTTTAGTGGAAAATTTAAAACTGTTTATAAGTATGAAGTTTACATAGACTTCATATAGTTAATACATCATTGAATCATATACAAAGCTCAAAGTACATGAAACAACCATCTATCATAAGAATAAATTCGAAAAAGAATATGAATATACTTCAAAATAAACTGTGAAAGAAACACTAGGGACAATATCCACTAGATATGTCTATATCTAACGCTAGACTAAGCAGTAGGATCCTCGAAATTAAGAGGACCTACCAAATGGTCTGGAGAAACGCTAAAGTCTAAACCGCCACAAGTGTCGTCAATCTGTCCTCTGACCTGCACCTATAGAAATAGTAAATTGCATAGGGTTAGTACACCACTTGTACTAAGTATGGGTGTATGCACACATATACATAAGGCTATGCATGATGAAGGAAAGATCTTCCTAAACAACATGCCATTTCTGAAAAGTGTAGTCACTAGACTGTCTTAAATCGTTAGTTGTGAATTGTGGTATAAATATGATGTATTTTAATGAATTCAAGGCATACAACTCATTTTCTGTATGATAACAAGACATTAATATCATCAACATAATTTTAGAGCAACTCGGGCGAAGATTTGAAATTTTGATCCTCTTGAACTCGAGAGCTCCTCTTTGTACACTTAGTTCATTTTTCAGTCTTTTTCTTCTTGTTGTTGTGTAGTTCAATGATCTCCTTTAATCATATGTTTCACTTACGAGTGAATTGGTTCATTCCATTCCCACACCTACAATGAATCGAGTAAGCAATTCACAAGACTAAGGACATGATTTGGCTACTCTATTTTAGATTCTTCACCCTTATTTCCTTTGGGTGTGATTATATATATATTTCAATCTTTATTGTCTATGCCCATTCTTTAGTTGTTTCATAATCCATGATCTATTATTGGGTACCTTACTTACATATTAAATATTTCATTCTTAAATTGGGTATGAATTTATTTATTAGCCAATCTTTATTGGCTATGCCCATTAATTGGTGATTAACCCTGTTTATATACCTTGAGGAATCTATTCATAATCCAATATTGGCACAAGCCTTAGTTTATTTTTTAGTCTCTTTCTTCTTCTTGTTGTGTAGTTCAATAATTCCTTTTGTCCTATGTTTTACTTACAGGTGCAATGGCTCATTGTAGTCTCATACCCACAATGAATCAATGTAAGTAATCCAAGGACTAAGAAATGATTTCCCTACCTTATAGTGAGTCATTCTTTACACTATATATTCTTCACGTTTCATATGCCATTCTATATTGGTCATGCCATTTATTTCATTACTTTCTTCATAGGGAAGTTATGAGGTATTTAATTAATAATGCTTTCTACTTCCCTTTATTGGCATCATATAAGAAGTCATTATAAGCCAATCTTATTTGGATGTGCCCATTTATTGCTGAAACTTCATTAGTGTGATATTGACAGTTGACATTCTTAAGATCTTCATCATTGCTCACTTTGAACATACTTTCCATCATCATCATCACTCTCATTTTCATAGTGCCATCATTAGGAATAAGATCATGTGAGCTTAACAAGAAATCCAGTGTCTGCCCCACACCGAAAAGGGGTGATTCACCGGTTAAAGTTAATCTAACCATGTGAGATACTCATTGAATCCCGTGTCTGCCCCACACATGGAAAGGGGTGATCCCCGGCTAAGGGAGATCCATCACAATGTTCACTCCACACCGAAAATGAGCGTCTCACGACTATAGTGAACCCAGAAAATATCGTGAAAATTAACCAATATAGGTCATGTGAGCTAAACATGAAATCCGGTATCTTCCCCACACCGAAAAGAGGTGGAATCACCGGCCAAAGTGAAACCGAACATCCCTAGCTCACTTATATGGGAACACTGGCTAGTTCCTATGTTGGCTAGACATTGTTCAAAGACTAGGGACTTAATGAGAATACTTATCCACCTCGGTGGTAGCCTCATCTCATGAGACTTACACGTGCACGCACATGCTCATAACTAGTATATCAGTGCTATGCTCACTTTCATTATCTTCTTTATATTTTAGAGTTGAGTCAAGCATTATGGAAGCTTCCTTCTAGATTGTGATTTACTTAGTCTTTTGATGACTTGTCATCCTTACATTACATTAATGAAATGTGAATTGTCGTTACATATAATCCTTAATTTTCATTGATGAATGTGAATTGTCCTTACATATCATCCTTACTTTACATTGATGAATGTGAATTGTCCTTACATATCATCTTTATTTGTTAATGAGACTAGTCTCACACGTTCTAATACCTTCATTCGTGAGTATAATTTTTACATATTAACTTAGGTGTGAGTAAGACTTGTCTCACTTTATTGAACACCCCATTCTTGTCACTTACTTAATTTAGACCCCTTTAATTATGTTATAACTTTCGTTACTTCTTTTCTTTAGAGCAGTAGCTTCATTTAACCGTTTATGGACGATGAGTACTTCTTTTAATGAGTTACATATGTTCATAGTTCATTCTTTTAGACCATGTTGGGAGTTGTCACAATGAATGGCATGACCTTTGTTATGTATTTATTGAATTACTTTAAAGGTGCTTATAATATATTTGATACTCTTACTACACAAGATTGGCATAAACATTTGAGTATAGATTACACAACCATCTTTGTTGGCATAAGTCAATTTTACATTATTTCATGTTTGGATAGATATGTATTTTATTCATTTTCCAATCTTTTTAGTCTTTTAAGGCATAAATTTATAGCCATTTACATTCATTGAGTTACTTGGGTTACTATTTCAATCTTTTTACTATATAAGATTGACATAAGCAATTGTCTATAGACTTCATAACCTTCTTTATTAGCATGAGCCAGAGAGTCATTCAATCATAATCAATTTGGGATACATTATTCATTTAAAGGACACAACATCAAAAACAAGTCACACTAATTGTAGATATGCATAATAAACTGTAAACATCTTCATACTTAACATTTTCGGACACATCTTAACATATTATCATTCTCTTAAATAATCTTGGTTCATGACTTTAGGGTAACGTTTTTAAGACATATTGGACAGCATCATATTAATATTTGATGAATTTAAAACCTTCATAAATCATAAAAACAACAATACAAAATTTGGACAAACACATTAACACTTAAACAATTTCTGGTGTAGCTAATACATCGTCGATTAATGATTCACATTTTAAGCACTTAAATTTATACGATCACAACTTCATAGGTTAATCGACATTAATAATTCAAGAATATTACACATAAGATCAGCCAACACCACATACCAACAACATGATCTATAAGCTATTCAATACGAAATGGAAAAGGAGACTAGGGACAAGGAGTTCGATGAGAACACGCGAACAACCCTAGTTTTTAAGATCCTTGAAATGTTGGAAAGAAAGTTCTATTGGAGAAAGGAGTCAAGGATATAAACCCATACCTTATGCAGAAATTAATCTACAAAGACCACCTTGAGCGAAACCTTGAAGAAACATTAAAATCGCCATAGAGAAATCAGTAAATTTTTTGCTTTTTTATTTTCGTTGCTTACTGTTATTACGTCGCCTTTTCTATGAGTTTGAACGTGATTCTAATTATTAGGAACTTATCTTGACTCATTCAACATAGGTTTTAATAAATTAATTAAATAAATAAATTAACTAATTATTAAAAAGCCCCTCCTAAATTGACTAGAACTATGCAAACACAATACTTGATCAAATATAAAATTTTTCCTAAGAATTTCGTTTTTCCCCTTTAAATTAATTAATTAAATGACTAATTTAATTAATTAAGGGACTTAGGGTACTAATTAAAGTTCCCCTAAATCATTGGAACTAAAATTAACCCTTTTGGACCATCCTAGGTTAAGTACTAGGATTTTTCTTGAGTTGTATTAGTTTAGTGTAAGAATTTCAGTTTAACCCCTTTAATTTAATTAATTAAATGGATAAATTAATCAATTAAGTGAAATAGGGTAATTAATAAAGTACCCTTAAGTCGTTATAACCATAACTAATCCTTTGGACCATCCTAGGTTAGGTACTAGGTTGTTTTTTTCTTGTCTTAACCGAAATCTGGAAATTGCTTTGTGATTTCGGTTTTGCTCTTTTAAATTAATTAATTAAGATGCTAAATTAATTAATTAAGTAACCTATGGTAACTGCTAAAGTATCTCTAAGTCTTTAAGACCATAACCAACCTTTTGGACCATCCTAGGTTAGGTATTGGGTTGTCTCTTTAACTAGTTACTAGGTTAGTGTCACCCGGTTAAGTATTACGTTGTCGGGTGCACTAATTAGTTTATTCTAATTGGTCCTAGGTCAGTTAGCTAGTTCCGGAAGTATTTTAGAGTGTAGAATTTGTTAGGAAGTTAGTCCCCACATGGAGTGGTCCCTTGTGCATGGTTTCCCCCTAACTACCCTAACCGAATTCAGTTAGGGTGGTCCCCTCCTTTGGCCGCTTCTTCACATGTCTTGCACATGTGCTGGGCGTACTTTCCTTACTGACTATTATTTATGGTTCCTTTTAGAATGTTTAATTATTTTCCCAAGGACCCTCACTATGTCTTTGGGCACTGCTCACTCTACATGAACATTTTAAATGGTTATGTACTTAGGGTACTAGGATTTACACTTGGATGTCTAGTAACTAATGTGTTTGCAACTGATGAATTTCTGAATTTTAGCTTAGGGTCTTCGTTGCAGGTACATTTCCTAAACAAGCTCATTAATACTTAGATATTTGGCTAACACCCTTTAATCCAATATTTTCTAATATGCCTAATATTTTTCTTATTGGGTATTATATAAAAATTGGCTATTATCCCTTAGCCAATTCTCTATTCTATGCCCAATATTTCTCAATATTTGGCATTGGAATGCCTATGTACCCCCAATACACATTCTTAAATATCTATTGGACTCTTTACTAGATATAAAATTTTCTTGATTGTTATATTATCCCCCCCTTAGGAACATTCTTCCACGAGTGACACTTATACATCATTTAAACTAAGAGTGTGATTTCCAAAAGTTACTCTATCATGCTTAAACGTTTCTCTTTTGTTAATATCTGATTTACACTTATTTGGATGATGCATAGCCTTCAAGCTTATCTGAAGCTTCATATTTGAGATTGTGGAATTTCCTTCTTAGTGACACTTAACTTAATGCACGTCACAAATCATGCAACACAAAAAACATTCCTATGCTACACAAAAACAGCAACATATCTTCGTTTCAACTCACATAGTGCTATTATAAGACATACGATTAGGGACTTACCACACCCAATCCACTAAAGCACTTAAACTTAGAGTTTCTTACACATAAACCAGACTTAGGAAGAATATATCTAACCTCTTAGATTACATCTTTTTGGCCTTATGATTTGAACCTGCTAACGCCCAACTTAATTTCAAAGGGACTTGCCACTATTCCATGTAGTTCTCTACATACCCCTTCGGCCTTAACACTGTCTCCTATGGGAGTAATAACTAGAAACAGTTCATTCTACGCGTTCACACAAGAAGGAAGTTAGATACTTATAACGACATAAAATGTCAATTCTCTATATAGCGCAATAAAGAGTAGAAGAAGGGGGAATTTCCTATCATCGCGTAGTCTCTACGTCATGATTGTGGCGCACTTCACAACCATAAGCTAGAAACTACATAACGTGGTTGTGTCGATCTTTATATCCTATGTAATTTAACCTCATGCTCTGATGACAAGTTTGTCATGACCCAGATTCTGGAATCCGAATCGCAACAGGCGTCGTTGACATCTCAAAGGTCGCAGGTAAGCCTCTTCTTGCATTCACCATATTAATATGGTTAATTTTAGTGGAAAATTTTAAACTTTTTATAAGTATGAAATTTACATTTACTTCATATAATTAATACATAATTGCATCATATACTAAGTTCAACGTACATGAAACAACCATCTATCATAAGAATCAACTAGAAATAGAATATGAATATATCAAAAATACGTTTGCCAAAAACGGCCTTATTACAAAATGCTTCGAACTAAATTGTGAAGGAAAAACTATGGACAATAACCACTAGCTATGTCTATATCTAACGCTAAACAAAGATGTATCCTTGAAATCAAGAGGACCTATCAAATTGTCTGGAGAAACGCTTAAGTTCAAACCACCACAAGTGTCATGAATCTGTCCTCTGACCTGCACCTATAAAAATAGTAAATTGTATAGGGTTAGTACACCACTTTTACTAAGTATGGGAGTATTAACACATACACATAAGGCTATGCATGATGAAGGAATGCTCTTCCTATACAACATGCCTTTTTTGGAATGTGCAGTCACCCGATTTTCTTAAATCGTTAGTTGTGAATTATTCTATGAATATGATGTATTTTAATGCATTCAAAGCACACAACTCATTTTCTTTATGATTACAAGACATTAATATCATCAACATAATTTTAGAACAACTCTGGCGAAGATTTGTGATTTTGATCCTCTTGAACCCGAGAGCTCCTCTTTGTACACAGTTTATTTTTCAGTTTTTTTCTTCTTCTTGTTGTGCAGTTCAATGATTTCCTTTAATCTTATGTTTCACTTACAAGTGCAATGATTCATTATAGCCCCATACCTACAATGAATCGAGTAAGCAATTCACAAGACGAAGAAGATAATTTGGCTAATCTACTTTAGATTCTTCATTCTTATTTCCTTTGCGTATGATTATATATATATGCCAATCTTTTTTGGCTATGCCCATTCTTTAGTTGATTCATAATCCATGCTACATTATTGGGTACATTACTTACATGTTACATATTTCATTCTTTAATTGGGTATGAATGTACTTATAAGCCAATCATTATTGGCTATGCCCATTAATTGGTTATTAACTATGTTTATATACCTTGAGGTATCTATTCATACTACAATATCGGCAGAAGCCTTAGTTTATTTTTTAGTCTCTTTCTTCTTCTTGATGTGTAGTTCAATAAGTCCTTCGGTCCTATGTTTTACTCACAAGTGCAATGATTCATTGTAGTCCCATATTCACAATGAATCGATGTAAGTAATCCAAGGACTAAGGAATGATTTCCCTACTTTATAGTAAGTCATTCTTTACACTATATATTCTTCACGTTTCATAAGCAATTCTATATTCGTCATGCCATTTATTTCATTACATTCATCATAGGGAAGTTGTGAGGTATTTAATTAACATTTCTTTCTACTTCCATTTATTGGCATCATATAAGAAGTCATTATAAGCCAATCTTATTTTGTTGTGCCCATTACTTTCTGAAAATTCATGAGTGTGATATTGACACTTGACATTCTTAAGCTCTTCATCATTTCTCACTTTGAACATACGTTCCATCATCATTATCATTATCACTTTCATAGTGATAACATTAGGAAAAAGATCATGCGAGCTTAACATGAAATCCAGTGTCTGCCCTACACCGAAAAGAGGTGATTCACCGGTTAAAGTTAATCTAGACCATGTGATCTTCTCATGGAATCCTGTGTCTGTCCCACACATGGAAAATGGTGATCCGCGGCTAATGCGGATCCATCTCAAGTGTTCACTCCATACCAAAAAGGAGCGGCTCACGACTATAGTCAACAAAAACATATCGTGAGCATTAACCGACATAGATCAGGTGAGCTAAACATGAAATCTTGTGTATTCCCCACACCAAAAAAAGGTGGAATCACCGCAAAAGTGACACCGAACATACCTAGCTTGCTTAAGTGGAAACCACTGGCTAGTTCCTATGTTGGCTAGGCATAGATCCAAGACTTCGGACTTAATGAGACTACTTATCCACCTCGGTGGTAGCATCGTCTCATGAGACTTACACGTGAAAGCATATGCTCATAACTAGTCTATCAGTGCTATGCTCACTTTCATTATCTTCTTTACCTTTTAGAGTTGACTAAAGCATTATGGCAGCTTGTTTCTAGATTGATATTTACTTACTCTTTTGATGACTTGTCATCCTTACTTTACATTGATGAAATGTGAATTTTCCTTACATATCTTCCTTACTTTACATTGATGAATGTGAATTGTACATACATATCATCCTTACTTTACATGGATGAATGTGAATTGTCCTTACATATAATCCTTAGGTGTTAATGAGACTAGTCTCACACGTTCTAACACCTTCATTCGTGAGTATATTTTTAACATAATAACTTAGGTGTGAGTAAGACATGTCTCACTATCTTTAACACCCCATTCTGGTCACTTACTTAATTTAGACCCCTTTAATTATGTTATAACTCATGTTACTTCTTTACGTTAGTGCAGTAGCTTCATTTCATCGTTTATGGACAATGAGCACTTCTTTCAATGAGTTACATATGTTCATACTTCATTCTTTTACATCATGTTGGGAGTTGTCCAAATGAATGGCATGCCCTTTGTTATGGATTCATTGAATTATTTTAGAAGTGCTGACAATATATTTGATACTCTTACTACACAAGATTGGCATATGATTAGTATTGGTATAAACATTTGGGTATAGATTACACAACCATCTTTGTTGGCATAGGCAAATTTTACATTCTTTCATGCTTTGTTGGATATGTATTTTATTCATTAGCCAATCTTTTTAGTCATTTAAAACACAAATCTATATCCATTTACATTAATTGAATTACAAGGGTTATCATTTCAATCTTTTTGCTATATAAGATTGGCCTAAGATAAATATTGGCATAAGCAATTGTCCATAGACTTCATAACGTTCTTTACTCGCATGATCCAAAGTTTCATTCAATCATACTGAGTTTGGGATACATTATTAATTTAACGAACACAACATCATCAACAAGTCACATTAAAAGTAGGTACGCACAACAAACCGTAATCATCTTCATAATTAACATTTCGGACATATCTTAACATAGTATCATTCTCTTAACCAATCTTGGTTCATGACTTTAGGTAACGTTTTTAAGACATATAGGACAGCATCATATTTATATTTGATGAATTTAAAACCTTCATAACTTCATAATAACAGCAATACAAAATTCGGACAAACACATCAACCCTTAAACAATTACAGGTGTAGCTTATACATCTCCGATTCATGATTCACGTTTTAAGCACTTCACTTTATACGATCACAAATTCATAGGTTAATATAAATTAATAATTCAAGAACATTATACATAAGATTAGCCAGCACCACCTACTAACAGCATGATCTCTAACCTATTCAATACAGAATTGAAATGGAGACTAGGGTTAAGGAGTTCAACGAGAACACGGGAACAACCCTAGTTTTCAAGATTTTGGAATCGTTGGAAAGAAAGTTATCTTGGAGAAAGAAGTCAAGGAGACAAACCCAAACGTTATGTCGAACTTAATCTACTAATACCACCTTGAATGAATTCTTGAATAAACCTTGAAATCGCTCTACAGAAATCGATAAATTTTCTGCTTTTTTCTTTCTTTCGTTGCTTACTGTTTTTGTGTCGCCTTTTCTACGAGTTTGTACGTAATTATACGTAATAGGAACTAATCTTGAATCATTCAACTTATGTTTTAATAAGTTAATTAATTTAATTAATTAACTAATTACTAAAAAGCCCCTCCTAGATTGACTAGACTAGGAAAATACAATAGTTGGTCAAATCTGAAATATTTCCTAAGAAATTCATTTTCAACCTTTAAATTAATTAATTAAATGTCTAATTTTATTAATTAAGGGACCTACGGTAATTAATAAATTTTCCCTAAATCATTGGAACAAAAATTAACCCTATTGGACCATCCTAGGTTAAGTACTAGGATGTTTCTTGAGTTGTACTAGGTTAGTGTAAGAATTTCGGTTTGAACCCTTTAATTTAAGTAATTAAATGGATAATTTTTAATTAATTAAGTGACCTAGGGTAATTAATAAATTACCCATAAGTTGTTATAACCATAACCAATCCTTTAGACCATCCTAGGTTAGGTACTAGGTTGTCTTTTTCTTGTCTTAACCGAAATCTTGAAATTGCTTTGTGATTTCTGTTTTTCCCTTTTAAATTAATTATTTAAGATTCTAAATTAATTAATTAAGTAACCTAGGGTAACTAATAAAGTATCCCTAAGTCGTTAGTACCATAACCAACCTTTTGGACCATCCTAGGTTAGGTACTAGGTTGTCTCTTTAACTAGTTACTAGGTTAGTGTAACCCGGTTAAGTCTTCGGTTGTCGGGTGCACTATTTAGTTTATTTTATTTAATCCTAGGTTATTTAGATAGTTAGGGAAGTAGTTTATAGTATAGAATTTGTTAGGAAGTTATGTTCCATATGGAGTGGTCCCTTGTGCATGTTTTCCCCCTAACTATCCTTACCGAATTCGGTTAGGGTGGTGCCCTCCTTTGGCCGCTTCTTCACATTCTTGCACATGTGATTACAGATGTGTTGGTTGTAATTTCCTAACTAACTATTAATTATTGTTCCTTTGGGAATGATTACTTATTGTCCCAAGGACCCTCACTAAGTCCTTGGGCACTGCTAACTCTACATGATCATTTTAAATGGTTATGTACTGCGGGTACTAGGCTTGACACTAGGATGTCTAGTACCTAATGTGTTTCCAACTGATGAATTTCTGAATTTTAGCTTAGGGTCTTCATTGCATGTACATTTCCTACACAAGCTCATTAATACTTAGATATATGGCTAACACCCTTTCAGAAAATATTTTCTAATATGCTCAATATTTTTCTTATTGGGTATTATATAGTAATCGTCTATTACCCCTTAGCCAATTCTCTATACTATACCCAATATTTCTCAATATTGGGCATTGAAATGCTTATATATTACCAATACGCATTCTTAAAGACCTATTGGGCTCTTTAGTAGATATAAAATTTTCTGGAATGTTATAGAAACCTTGGAACTCTACCCTTAAAGTAACTCAATCTTCTCAAGACACTACATGGAAAACATGTTAGGCAATATGTATTTGTATTATAAGTATCGAGTATGGAAACTACCTACCAACATGAGATATCTAAAAGTGTTAGTCAAGAATAGACATAAACATAAGAGATAAACACATAAGCATAACATAAATATCATTAGCATATTAAAGCATCATAAAGCATATAAGAGTTCATACTTAACTCATTGTTTTTCTTACTATTATGAACTACATCAAAAGCCACCTCGAAGTATCTTTGTACAAGGCTAATGTAGCATCCCATACTACTACCGAAGCTAAATACTTCTCTTTGGTCATACTTGATCATAGTTCACTTTCATAATTAATACCTAAGTTCATCATAACATATGAACACTATGCCCGTAGGACATCTCAAAACACACTTGTGCAATGCATGTGAAGCATCCCATAATACTTCATACACTAAGCATATCTGAAATCACCCGAACATGTTTATGTAGTAGTAGGAGCCATGTAATATACATTGTTGATATTGACAAGGAACTATCCTCTTAAGTCAATCATGTCATGGAATGCTACTCTAGTCACTATCCAAGCTAAACATATATCATGTAGGGGTCATGTCATAGGTAGCTTCATGTCATACTTGTGCAATGTATAGATTACATCCCATACTACCATCCATACTAATTACTTCTCTAGACTACCTAATCCAAGTAAAATTATCTTGTAACCTTGTCTATTATGCTCAACATACTACCATGGAAAGCATCTCGTCATACTAATCAAGCTAACAAAGGAAGGTTACAACCATCCTAACCACCATGCAACCAATAATGTAGATGCAAAGCCAACCATAAGGGAGCATGAATCCTCAACACTAAGCTACCATGAGAAACTAATCTCAAGCCATTCAAGAATTACACATTAAATGAGAATCAAGCTACAATTAGGAGAGTGTAGGCGTTTCTCCAATAGCTACCATGAAAAGGTTTTGGCCAAACCAAGTCAAGATACCATGAAGATCAACACCTAAAGCTACCATGAGTAATCTAACCCAAGATTCCATGAGATTTCAACATCTCAAGCTACCATGGGTATTTCAACTTAAGCCTCCTTGAGATTTACTTTCTGAAGTTACCCTTAAGATCTTAATATGTCAAGCTATATGAGATTGTTATCTCAAGATACCATACCCTTTATGTTGTCTCACAAAGTTTATTGCTCAAGACACTGACCATCGAACCCATCTTAAGGATAATCGTAGACTATCATGATTCATACTCAATTACATGTTAATCTATTCAATTAAATCATTAGAAGGTAATTCTAGTCATACATCATCACATAGGTTAATTCCAACTTCCTAGGTCAAGATCATCCTTACAAAATTAAACCTTGTTCAATTCATATCTAGGCGATTCAGTCATGATCGAATAGTATCTAATACAATTGAATTTAGAAGATCAACATAAAACCTTCATCTAGACTCTAATAGCATAAAATCACCATGATCACCTCCAAGTTCAATTACTATAATTCACCATAGAAACATCATGATAACAACATATAATCATCACATGAACAAAATTGAATGCTACCCACTAGATTGGGATCACAATCAAGCCTTACCCACAATGCAATCACAACCCTCTCTTGAATAGGGTTCTTTGGATTCTAAATTGTGAAAAACTAGGGGATCTTCATGGATGGAAGAATCCATGAATGAATAATACTTTCATATGTTAGATTAGAGACATAAAACCAGCTTTAAACCTTTGTGTATTCGTCCTAAAGCTGCTGAATTTGTTTCTTCTTCTTTAATGGTGGTTTTTGGAGAATTTTGGGAGAGAAATGTTTTGATTTGGGATTCTAGGGTCTTATTGGCTATTGTGTTACTTATATACTCCTCAAATAACTACAATAACCGTTAATAATTATGACCTAAAGTTTCCAAAAGACCTCTGCAGCTATTGAACATTTTAACCAACTCAAATTTGACTTAAAAATGACGCGACTAAATCAGGGCACTTACTGCGCCTCGCAGTGGCATTTTTTATTATAGGATCAGGAAACTAGTTTTGGACAGAATGGTTCGAGATGTCCCCACGTATTAGGGCTAAAATATCCCTTTACGTGACGGCTCCACGTGGCGCATCAATTGTGAGATCTAGCCTGCCTGGCAGCTTTACTGGCCTATGTTTGGGTCCATGTCAGTGACCCGTAGGCTGGTCCCCGTGGCGTCATTCTCGGACGTTTTTGTCCTTTATATGTAAGGCCATGTACATGAACCATGTATGCTCAGTTTCACCCTCAAACCATTAACCAAAACTCCACTACAAAACACTACGTTACACTAGTTCGACTTTGATTAGTTTCCAGACGTTTTGGATGTTCTTCGACGTTTGACCTCCAAAAACTTCCAAACATTATATACTAACTCTTAACACTATTTTTAGTCATTTTAGGACATTATAAGATCATTATACACACGTTAGGCTCTAGGTATACCTAATTCATATTTGGGGTGTTACTAAACCCATCCACAAAACTCCTCTAGTACCAAGCTAAACCCAAGAAACTTCTAATGTCGGTTGGATTCAATGGTCTAACAAAATTCTTAACTACCTCAATTTTCTTGTGATAAAACTTAATACCCTCACATGAGATAATATGACCAAGGAACGCCACCGATCTCAACCAAAACTCACACTGTTATGCTTGGTAAATAGTTAGTGTTCCTTAAGGAATAAAAATACCACCCTCAAATGGTCAATATGTTCACCCTCATTCTTTGAATATACAAATATATCATCAATTAAAACAATCACAAAATAATCAAGGTAATTTTGTAAAACCACCTTCATTAGGTCCATAAAAGTAGTCGGCGAATTACTAAGACCAAAAGACATCACTAGGAACTCATCACTGCCTCTATCAGGCGGCGACAACCCCCCAACCCTCCACGTTTAGGTATGTCCTCACCTCTCACCCTAAGTTGTTGGTACCTCAATCTCAATTCACTCTTTGAAAAGTAGCTTGCCCCTTGGAGTTGATCAAACAAGTTGCAACCCGAGGGAAAGGACACTTGTCCTTAAAGGCTAGCTTATTTAGTTGACGATAATAAGTGTACATCCTAAGGGACCCACACTTATTCTTCTCAAACAATACCGGAGCACCCCATGGAGAAATACTAGGTTGAATGATACCTTTATCTAGTAAGTCTTTCAGCTGAGCCTTTAACTCTTTCAATTCGGCTGGAGCCATCCGATAGGTATGAATTCAAATGGGGTTTGTATCCGGTAATTAGACAATACCAAAAAAAATTTAACGTTCGGGGGGAATTCCGGGCAATTCATCCGGAAAGACTTCCTAAATTCCCTCACTACGAGGACCAATAAAGTAGAAGGAGTGTTGGAGTCTAGATCTTTTAACGTCACAATATGGTAAAGACATCCTTCGATATCACTTTACAAGCCTATAAACAAGAAATGATATGACCTCTAGGAATTGAGTTATCCCCCCACCCCCGCCCCACTTTATGACGGATTCAATTGGAAAATTGAACTTGAATATCCTTGTTCAACAATCAATGGAATCAAAACAAGCATGCAACCAATCCATTCCCTAAATGATATCAAAATCAACCATATCAAGTTCTAAAAAATCCACCCATGTAACTCTATTGGGCAAAGATATAGGACAACTCATAAAGACTCTTCTAGCTGTAAAAAAGTCACCTGCCGGACAGAAAAAGGTTCAATCAACACATTGGGTAGAAAATTAAACTTTCTAGATACTAGAGGACTTACAAATGATAAGGTAGCACCGGGATCTAGTAAAGAATGCACATCAATAGAGAAAACTTGTAACATACCATTGACCATATCGGGAGATTTCTCTTGTTCACTCATAGAGAGGAGATCATATAAGTGGTTCCTCTTAAGAGCTTCGGAACTAGGACCGCTTGCTTGAGCTTAATCACTCCTATTATCTAGAATCCGCACATTAGGGCCATACCTAACCTTATGGTCACTCTTTCGACATCCAAAATCATTCTCCGTCCCAACTAGACACTCACCCCAATGTTTCTTACCACACTTTGAACAAGTAGGTTTCTTGCTAGGTGAATTCTCCCTTCTTACCTTCTGGGACTTAGGGTTAAACACCCTATTTTTTTTAGTCTTGGGAAAATTGAAAGGAACTTGGTTTGAAAACTTATTCTTGAAACTATTATTGTCTTGAATCTCAAGCCTACCCTTGGAAGTACCTCCCTCATAAGATTTGGCCCTGTTAAACTCCATATTCTTCATCTTGAGTCTACGATCCTCGACTTGTTGAGCTTACAACATCAACCTAGAAATGTGCATGTGGTCATGGAGCATCGATGAACGATAGTCTTCAACCAAATCATCGGACACTAGCGTAATAAAGTGGTTCATCTCATCCCTTGGTTTAGACACAAAGGAAGGTGCATACTTGGACAATTTTGTGAACTTCAAGGAGTAATCTTGCACACTCATACCTCCTTGATGAATGTTGATGAATTTCTCCACTTTGTCCTCCCTTTTCATCCTAGGGGAGAACCTATCAAGGAAATCCCTTCTAAACACCTCCTAAGTTATAGGACCCACTCTCAAAGCCCTATTGTCTCTCTATTGGGTTTACCATGTTTGAGCCACATCCTTGAGTTGATAGGGATCTAGCTCGACCTTCTCATTTGAAGTCAACCCCAAAAATACAAGATTTTATAGACCTCATCAAGAAATTCTTGGGGATCTTCAATCACCTTCAACCTGAAGAACATTGGAGGGTTGATCCTTGTGAAGTCTCTCAAGCGAGAATCCATAGTACTAGCATTTTGTTGAACACAAGGTACAACTTTCCTATTCACCTGAGCCGTCATGGATTGAGCTTGAGAAGCTACCGCATGTTCTTGTGTATTCATAATATGAGCCAAAGTCACAAAAGATGACCTTATCTCTCCATTCGTCATAGCTGGAGGAATGACCGACCTTGGTGTCACATCCCGGGAGCACCCCTTAAATGTAACCGGTGTTTTCTTCTTCAAGGAGGACTAAGACTAACCTCTTAGCATTCTTCATTACATTTCATAGGTTAACAGTGCATAAAATTAAAACTTTTCATCTATTACTACTTCATGAGGTTTACTTAGACCTGTCACTTACACATAATATATTTATAAAGAGTATACATAGACTCCTTGTATGAGAAGATTATATAGTCTTATACTTTTATACCACGTATAGACAACATACATAATATAGTCTTAATCACATATTAAACCATATAAACTTAATAGTACAATATCTGTATAGCCCTTACATAAATGTAAAAGTGCCACTTAGGGCTAACAACAATGTCTTGAAACAACATGAGTGAAATGAGTGTCTTTAGACAATAACAATGTAACATAGGTAGATTGATAGAAAGCCATCATCCTCGGAACATGAGGACATACCCACACTTGGAGAAATCATGCAAGACTTCGATCAAAGTGGTCACAAACCCATTAATGATCGAAACCTAAAATGCTGGGGAAAAGGGAGAAATGGGGTTAGCACATCACTTGTACTAAGTATGGAATTATATGCACATACAACATATAAATCATGCTAAAAAGGACATTTGTTTAAAACCATGCCAAGTAACTTTGAAAAGCCTTATGCGCAATAAAGAACACATATAAGACAAGAATCACTTATTAGTTAAGACAATAAAATATTCAACACAAGAACACCCTACTGAAGTTAACCCAAGTCAACATGTTCATATTATAATAGAGTTCATAATTAATGTAATTCCAACATCAAATTACAACAACAAATCATGAATATGAATTCATATCATAACATTACCTAGAAGACCCTTACTCATAATCCCCATCAAGTCTACAAGTGCAAGACCAAGCAGAGGCCCATAACCTTACTCATTCAAATAAACCCAACAGAGGCCCATAACCTTACTCATTCAAATAAACCCAACCAAGAAACATAAGCAATGCCAAACATTACATAAGATGTTATTAGGAGTAGTCATCATCATACTTTATAAATATAGACCATTAACATGTTCACACATGAAACAAACATTATATATTATCATTAACATATAAAGTCAACACATACATTTCATTCACTTTATAAGAGCATAAAACATAATAACATCCTCCTAAGACTAACCTCAAGGTTAACTAGCGTAATGTATAGGTAGAGTCTCATACCCCTACCTATACAAAGTCAAACCCCTCAAGTCATCCTAGTTTGAGTCCACTTTATTACTTAATTTTACTTTCGGGAACATCATTACTTAACCGACAAAGACCACATGAGCCAATGTTGAATCTGGTGTCATGGAACCCTACACCATAAAAAGGTGGACTACTTGCTAAGGTAGTCAGAAAACATGAACATATCATCTAAGTGTATCCACTAGCTAGTATTCCTATGGGGGGAACATAGTTCAAGAACTAGGAGATGTAGCTAGCTCACTTGTTGCTAACCTATAGTCCTTTTTTGAAATGTCTTTAATTAATAATCATAACTTAGTTTAGGTCAAAGGATCTACCCCTTATTTAGTCATAGTCATATATCAATAGGAATTCCATGAGAACACCTTTCATTACAACCCTTATATGTGAGATTAGCACATTAACATCATTATATTATATCATAGTAAGGCACATAGTTACTTCATCACCAACCTTATATCATTACATCTTAAGCATAATCTCACAATCACATAATCAAGACATTTCAATTCAACATCATAATAACCCTAATCAATCTTATCATAAGGTTTACTTCAATATAAATTCATCACTAAACACAAGTAATCATAATTGAAGTAAAGGTTTGAGATCACAACACTTAACCCAATCTCCTTCACAAGAAAAAATCATAGTCTTACCATCAACCAAGTAAATTCAATCAAATAATAGGTGTAATAATATCAATAAATGGTAATTAACACAATAATAAAGTCAATAGCATCACTACAACTCAATCCAACACTAATTCAAAACCTAGGGTTAAGGACTTGGGTCAATTTCATGATCTTCTTCCACAAACTAGGTTAACTCATCAACAACTAGTATAATTGAATAATATTAAATCATAATATAAGTATAATAACCTAAATAAACCATAGATGATACAATTTAGAAATACAATTTCGTAATTGAAAGAAGCCCACATGAAAATAATCTTTTTGAAATCAATTTGCGAAGAACCATTTGGGGAAAGGAATCCCAAAGGTGAAAGGATATCATACCTTCTTAATTGTTGAATATTGATGGACAAAAGTACCCTTCTTTATGCCCTAAGACCTTGACCTATCCCTTCAATGGACTGGTTCTATTTTGAGGAGAGAAAGAAGAGATAAAGAAGAACAATTTGTGTTTTGGGATTGAGAGGTGTTAAGTGAGGTTTTAAACTTAGGGTAGTTTATATAGTTAATTAAATAACCTAGTTAAACAACCCCTAATCAATAATTAAACCTCTAACTATTAACTTAATTAAATTAACTAACTAAAACTCACTAGTGAAATTGTAGGCCTTACCTACGAGACCCTGGCCTAGGGGGCGTAGTCAGTCGACGGGTCTTGTAACCAACCGTCCTGCAGCTCCGTTGTTTTTGTCAGAGAGTTGCAAAAAATGAAATTTTCGCAAAATGTATAAGTGACCATCAACGGAGGTAATTGACGCCCCGTCGATTGTACCACGCCTCGTTTTCTGCCTTCGTTGGAAGATATTGTGTAAAGACATCTTTTTGTCAAATTGGGAGGGTCCTCTTCAAGGACCCTTGGTTGGTCCTTGGGGATTCGTACACGGAGTTTTCGACCCTAAACAAACTTTTATATGTTTTAGAAACCTTTTCACCAAATTTCATCAATTTACGACTCTAAAAACCCCATCAAATAGGCTAAGGCAAACTAGCACGTTTTGCACTACATTCCGGACGTGATGGATGTTTCTCGACTCTTTGATTCTAAAACTTCCTAAATAACTTATATGCATTATATTTGACCTTAAAACAGTTTGAAGAATCTTAGAAACTCTTGTGAGTCTCTATATTAGGTTTTTGACTTTCGGAGTGCTACATTATTTCCCCCCTTAGGAACATTCGTCCTCGAATGACACTAAAATATTTTGAAGGGAAAGGATGGACACAACACTAGAAGCCCAACTAATAAACATGCATATTAAATCAAGATTTACAACTCAATATAACATTTACACATATCAATTCACAACAACAATTACTACACATAAGACTCAAAATCACAACATGAGGAATTTCCTTCTCACAAAAATATGAGCTCAACATATCATTAATGAGTCACTTATGCCAAAATTTCTTTTTCACAACATTTAAACATGCTCATTATCATTTCATGAAGGCAACATATACAAAATACTCAAATAAATGCAAAATTGCGCAAAAGATTATTTTCATATGAAACTTCATTGTAGAATTAACCTTTATTATAAACATGCACATTTTGCAAAACAAGTTCAATTCAATTTATTCATTATTTTCATTATTAGTAGGAAAAACAAACCTTAACCAACAAAGGGATGAGGGTAACGGGACTTTATGTCGGCCTTAACCTCCCATGTTGCTCCCTCAACTAGGTGGTTCTTCTATAACACCTTTACGGAAGCCACCTCTTTGTTCCTCAACTTCTTTAATTTTCTACAAAGGATTTAAATCGGAACTTTCTTATAGGAGAGGTTGTCTTATAAACCTAGACCCTCAATATGTGGAATGGACTCGGGATCACCCATGCACTTCTAAAGCATGGAGACATGGAACATCAAATGAACCGAAGCCAATTTACTAGGTCATCTCAACTTGTCTACAACCTTGCCAACCGTTTGCAAAATTTCATAAGGGCCCACATAACAAGGAATAAACTTCCCTTTCTTGACAAATCTCACCACTCCCTTCATGGGTGAAATTTTTTGATACAGTTTATTCCTTTTTTCAAATTCTAAATCCCTTCTCCTATGGTCGACATAAGTCTTTTGCCGGCTTAGGCTGTTTTCAACCGGTTCCTTATTATATTAAATTTCTCCAAAGTCTTATAAATAAATTCACGTCCCAAGAGTGAAGACTCCCCACTTCAAACAATCCAACTGGAGATCTACATCTCCTACCAGACAAGGCCTCGAAAGGAGCCATAGATATAGATGAATGGTAAATATTAGTAGATAAACACTCAACCAAAGGAATGTTTTTATCCCAATTTCCCTTGAAATTGATTACACAAGGTCTAATCATATCCTCAAGAGTTTGAATAGTTTGCTCCGCTTGACAATCCATTTAGGGATGAAAACCAGTGATTAGCTTCACCTTAGTACCCAACCCTTTTTGTAATGATCTCAAAACCTAGAAACCATAGACAAAACAATTTAGAAATTAAATTCCGTAATAGAAAGAAACCCACATGAAACTCATCTTTTTGAAATAAATTTTGGAAAAACCCTTTGGGGAAAGGAAACCCAATAGTGAAAGGATCACATACCTTGTTAATTGTTGAATATTCATGGGAAAAATACCCTTTTTGCTGCCCTAAATCCTTGACCTATCCCTTAAATGGAGTTCTTCTATTTGGGAGGGATAAAGAAGAGACAAGGAAGAGCAATTTGTGTTTTGGGATGTGTTAAATGAGGTTTTAGACTTATAGTAGGTTATATAGTTAATTATCAAACCTAATTAACCAACGCTGAATCACTAATTAAAGACCTAACTAACTAACTTAATTAAATAAACTAAATAAAACTCATTAGTTAAATTGCAAGACTTACCTATGAGACCCCGACCTATGGGTCGTAGGTCAGTCGACGGGTCTTGGGACCAACCGTCCTGCGGGTCTGTCGTCTTGGTCAGAGAGTTGCAATAAATGACATTTTTGATAAATGGCTAAGTGAACATCGATGAAGGCAATCGATGCCCCGTCGATTGAACCACGTTCGATCGTCTGCCTTCGTTGGTAGATATTGTCTCAAGGCAATTTTTGGCTAAATTGGAAAGTTCCTGCTCAAATACCCTTGTTGGTCCTTGGTGAGTCATACCTAGAATATTTTAGACACCTTTTCACCAAATTTCATCAATTTTAGACTCTTAAAACCCTGTCAAAAAGGCTAAGGCACACTAGGACCTTTTGCACTTGTTTTTGGAAGTCAAAGATATTTCTTAATGCTTTGATTCTAAAACTTCCTAAATGACTTATATGAATTATATTTTACATTAAAATAGAGTTACAACTCTTATAATCTCTTGTGAGTCTCTAAATTAGGTTTTGGACTTTCAGAGTGTTATACTTGGCCACCTTGAGGTGCTTGATTGTCTTGTTGAGGAGCTTGGTTTCCTTGGGAAGGAACTTCCCTATTATCCTAATGTTCCGCCACTCTCCTTGTGGTTGTACGTCTTGTATTCATCTCCTGTATCCAAAAGAAAGTTATTAGAAGAAAGAGGAAACATAGAGTTACCACTATTGAGGCACTACTTTCAAGATTACAAATAAGTGAGACTTCCTAAGCGTCACATAGTCTCTCATTCATAAGTGTTGCACACTTCACATCCATCAACAAGACTTGACGTAAATGTGGTTCAAGGAGACACCAATTCTATGATTCATTTAACCTCATACTTTTATACAAACATTTTTACAACAGGGGAGCACCTTCTAGATACAACCGACATCGTCGTCCTCGAAGAGGACTTAGATAAGCCCTTAGCTTCTTCATAACATATCATAGGTCGGAAAGTGTGAAAAATTAAAACTTTTTACATATTGAGGTGTACGTAGACCTCTGACATATCATATATGGAGTTCACTTAAACTTCTCGCGTAGGAATCTTACTTAGGCTTCTCATTTAGACAACATAATCAATAATAAAATTGGAATTTACTCTAATACTTTGTCTCATATTGAACCATCTATAATGGGGTAAAAACATTTGGCATAGCCCTTACTCAAATTTATAATTTCCACACAGGGCTTACAATAACATCTTGAAACAATAGGAATGAAATGAATGTCTTTAGATTATTGCAATACTACTATGAAAAAATACATGGCACCATCCTCGAACTAGAGGACCTACCTTAACTTCAGAAAGTCCAAGTCTTCTTGCAAAGCGACCTTAATACCTCAACGGCCCGAACCTACATAATTGTAGAAATAAAAGCTATATGGGCTAGTACAACCATTTGTACTAAGTATGGATATATGCACATAAAACCAATTGAAGACATGCATAAATAGGACCATTTCTTTATAAACATGCTAAGTCATTTGAAAACCCTTGTGCATACAGAAGATAGCATATACAAGACAAGGAATCACAACAACATAAGGCATGGTCATAAACAAGACAACACCATCCTAAAGTCATAATGACATTCCATGTTCATTAGTTCATATTAACAACATACAAGACCATTACTAATAATCATATCCCAATACTACAAGTTCAAAGCTCATATGAATCCCCATAACCCCACACAATCAAGTAACAATGATAGGAGATCATATATAATGTGTTGCTTCATATACATACTGTTGACACTCAATTTTGACCGACCTTTAACCTTTTTTACGATTATATTCGATTAAATACGTATTTTAAAATTTACTTAATGTTTTGAAGTTTTAGTCGATTTTTCTCAAAATTGTATATTTTAGTATTGTTTACTTTATAAAATTATCGTAAATATTATTATAATATTTATTAATGAATTTCAAATGCTTCAAAATCTAAATGATTTTCAATTATATAAAAAATATTTTAATATATGTAGTATTTTAATTAAATAGTATTTCCTACACTTTCCTTAAAATTATTTAAATTATAGCCTATTCTATTATAATTTCTTTCAATTCTAGCCATTCTAATTCAATTTTATTTCAATCATAGACCCTCTTTCATTACAACTTTAGCCATTCCACATCCAATCCAATTTAATTTTAAGACTCTATCTTTTAATCTCAACCATCCATCCTTTAAGTTAAATTCTAGATTAAATCCTAACCGTCCATCTAAACTAATCCTATTGTTCATATTTAATCTACCTATTCTAACTAAAAGAACCTAATCCCTAATAATTTTCACTCTTTTCTCCCTCCCTCTCCTTGGCAGCATCAGCCGCCTCCCTCTTCCCCTCTCTCCCTCTCTTTTTCCGCCGCCCCTCTCCTCTCTTCCTCCCCTCTCCCGTCGCTCCTCCTCCCCTCCTCTCCACTTCCCCCGCTCTCTTCTTCTCTTTTCCTCCCTTTCCCCCGCTCTCTTCTCCTCTCCTCTCCTCCCTCTTCCTTTTCTCCTCTCTTCTCCAACAGGTTCTCGCGAGGAACAGCAGCCAGGCGAGGCGACTAGCGGCTCCAGCATCTCCACGCAGCAGCAGCCGACAACACCGGCAACAACTCCAACCAGCAGCGATTCCGGCGGAAAACAATGGATAGCAGCTCCTACATCAACAGTTGACGAAGTGAGCAATATCAGTAGCAACCGGAAGCCGCTCCAGCCACGAGTTTTGGCGAATTCAACAACGAAATCAATAAGCTCCAGCCCTGCAGTAGCACTGGATGTTGAGTTTATTAAAGACGGATCTTTACAGATCCGTCCAAGTAAGTTTCAATCTAATTTTTGGTCTTTCATTTTTGGCTATTGTGAGGTGCTTATTTTGGGAATCTGAGCTTTGCGTGATAGGATGATCTCATTTTTGTTATGGATATCCCGTTATTCCTCATCAATGCTTAATTTAGTGTAGTTATTATATACATGTTTGTTGTTCATATTAATCTTGCTTATATGTCGATATATTTTGAATTTCTTTGACATTCTGTTCATGTAGAAATGTGCTTGATCATTTTTTGATAAAATAATATGGACTAATTTGGCTCAATAATAGGAATGCTTGATTTTGAGAATAATTATAATATTACCAGTATGATCGGAGCAGCTTAGTATTTCATTTTTCTTTTGGTAAGTTAAAGCATGACAATTGATTCTCATGGTCTTGAAAGGATTATTGTTTGTTATTTATGATTATAATTGATCCTCTTTTCTCTCCTTATATTTATTGTCGACGATTATATAGATGTAATTTCGATAACTAGATAACTTCCCTGATTATAAGATTATTATTAGTTATTCTAGAGGCAATCTCAATCGATACATCATTTTCTGTATATGGAGTGATTTGTTTGCTAATTTATACATGTGACTCTAGTAAGTATCAATTTTTTTGTAAACAAAATAATATATTTCTCCTTTTCTACATATTATTTAAATAGATTAATGTGGTGGCCTTAATCAATTTTTTTACCTTAATTATATTGTACTTGTTTACTTTTGATAAAGGCACTTGATTAGGTAAATAATTTTGCTGATTTTGTTTGAGTGGGTAAGGAAATATAATTTCAAGATTGCTCTTAATTTATTGTGTTCATATTTCGTGCTCCTATCTATTTTCAAACGGCTAATGCTTTAGTTATGGTAAATTCTGACTTAATTGAATCATTGTGATTGTGGTAAATATTTACTTTTCCTTCCGGAGATGATTCTTTGTCCTTATTTAAGTATGTGCAGATTCTTACTTCTTTATTTTTGGTAATTTAATTGTGGCTTGTTTTATTTTTCTTGTTAAGGAAAATTTTTTCATGATTGCTTATTTATTCTAATCCTTTTATGGCGGTGTCTTTTTGGACTAAAAAATAAAAACACTCTTTTATGCTCTTGTAAAAAAAAAAGAGAATAGTTGTTCTATATTTTGAGAGACTCTTGTGTTTGGGTAGCATTGCTCTAACTCATATTGAATTTAAGTTTGTCGGCTAAATAATTGCTCTACTTAACTGGTTAGTTTCTTTTATCCCTATAATCTCCTGTCTAGCATTAGTATCATTTTTCTTGCACAAATTCAATGGCTATAACAAATAAAGGAATCGTTTGGGTTAGTTCCTCTATCCTTTTCTATGTGTATGCTTACTTTGTGTTTAAATTCATGTTTGTTGTTCATCCATGTTATGTGTGTCCGCCTACTTTTGAATCAATTGTTATTGCCAATATAGGAAAATTGATATCATATTCCTTGTTATTTTATATATTTGTGGTGTGCTACCTCCTTTATGTAGCAGGATTTTTAAATATGAGTCGAAGGTTCCGAAGATTCGGTTCGGAAGAGATAGCTGATGAAGTTTTACTTTTAAATTTTTTTTTATCTTGTTCATCTTAAGTGTGGTTTCATTCGATTCGATTTGTGATTTGTATAACTCTCTAATATTATATGAAGCAACTTGGGATTCGTCTAAGGGGTGAGGAGGTTCATGTGCTAATTGTTCTTTACTTACAACTCATGTCTATGCATTCTACTAATCTCCAGCATGCTAATAATGTAGCTTAATCCTGCCACTGTTTACAGCATAATAAGTTACTAATTTGGTCACGAACTTTCGGCCACTAATAAAGTGCAATGACATTCTATTTTATTGCTGCTAAAATAAAATTTAATAAAATCCACCCTTCATAAAATCAGCTACTGCCCTAAGGAAGCTCTTTTATATTTGTTACGTGTTCGTCCTAATTAAGATTTGTTCTTATTATTTGTTGCACTCAAGCATTTTCCTATTACTTAAAATCAATCATTTCTTTTTGAGTTGACAACTTTTTCTTTGTTTAAAGTAAATAAATGGCTTAATTAATCGTCAATAGTGATGTAATATGACCACTCTTTTGCCCTATTTAAAATTAATTATAAATTGTTTTTTATTTTTGCGCTTGTAAGAAATTTTATTTTATTTAATTTTTTTTGTCTTCTAAACTAATATATGTTTGTATACTCACATACTTAGCAATTATGTGTTGTTTGCAAGCATGTCTATTTAAATTTAGAGGCCACATTGAAACCTACCGTGCTAAAATGACCGTGCTATTTGTCTTGCCTGTTTGACTTGGTGTCTAGGAGGGCCCTATATTCTATTTTGTCTAAATCCACCCTTTAAGAGTCCAATGCCTCTTGGACAATAAAGTTGGGACGATTAGGCACCTTTTAGGTACGAAATGCATGCGGTGGTTGGGTAGGGGTAGTTGGCCCTGCGGAGATGATGACATCGACTCAGGCTTGAAAGACAAACTTTGGTTTTGTCTGTCCCTATACGGCAGCCTATCGAAAAACAAAATGAAAAGTCGAGTCCTGATCCAAAAGTCTCTTGAGTCTCCATTTCCATTTTACCCTTTTACTTGTTTAATAATTACGTTTGTTTGGGGTAGTTTAAAAAATATAAAATAGTTTGCTTATTTATTCATCTCTTTTCTATCCTCTCGCTTATCTCTTTATTAATTGTTTAGTATATCTATTTTATTGTTATTGCTTAGCTCACATATTTGAATTAATATAAGATAGTCTTAATTGTTTTATTTGTCATCACTTAGCAAGATTAAATAAACTAATAAATGAAGTGACCTTATTTGCTACTTGTAACCCCCACATAGATTGCATGAGATACGGTCGGGACCCACATTTGTGGACCTCGAGGGATGCCTAACACCTTCCCCTCGAGGTAATTTGATCCCTTACCCTAATCTCTGGCTCGCTGACCTTAGCTAGACTTAGTTAGGTTAGATAGGTGCCCTAACGCGCCTTAATTCGTTAGGTGGCGACTCCTCAAACTCCTCAAAGATTTTTGCAGCAGGCTAGTTGGCTTAGAAAACAATGAACCTCTCCTAATGAGGTTATTTATTCAAAGCTTATCAGGAATAGCCTTCACTTGGTACGTCAAACAAGACTTTGACAAATGGCTCGCATGGGAAGACATGGCTCGAGACTTTGTGGAACAATACAAGTTTAATAACAAGGTTGACCCAATGTTAAATTTGCTCAGATTGAAGAAATTAAGTCATGAATCTTTTGAGGAATACGTCATACGATGGAGAATGGAAGCCTCCAAGATAAGTCACTTACCGCATGAGGAGGAGTTGGTCCAAACTCTCATCAGATCACTTGAGGGTATATACTACAAAACCCTATTATTCGCTGGTATTCAAAGTTTCGACAGTCTAATACGAATTGGAAAAGAGTTAGAATATGGCATTCAGTCTGGATGAATTGTTGATACACAAAAATCTTTTCAAGTCCTGAAAGACTCATTAGATGAGAGGAACGAAGTTGCATCAACCTATATGCCTCCGAAACAAAGAAATCAGAATATTGAGCAAATTCATGCTATTCTTGAGCCTTCCAACCCTCAGGTATCTCAACATAAGGTGAGGAAACCTCGTGTCTTCACTCCCTTAAGGGAAACTTTGACCGACATTTTTCAGAGATTATGGGCTAAAGGACTTCTAAGACCAATAAATGTGGATTCCCAAGCACTCTACTTCAAACATTGATCTATCCAAATATTGTGCCTATCATTCAAACATTCAAGGTCATGACACTGAAGAATGTGCAGCATTTAGAAATAAGATTCAGAATATGATTGAAAAAGGAAAAATTATAGTGCAACAAGGACGACAAAAACAACAATTTCAATCCTTCTATGGCGAATACATTCATCGTTCAAGGAGATCCTACAAAGGTGTACGTTACGCACTTGACAAGGAAGCGTAAATTACATCAGAGAAATTGATAAGGACAAGACTCTTATGAACAAAGTTGGCTTTATTGTTCTCAGACCTTATGCCCAATGCCTTCCTCATTCCTTTCATTTTTCCTTGTAATTCTGAACTACGTTTGACCTGATTTCCTTTTGGATACGTAGGCAACCCTTGATAGGTCCGGTCTCTATCAAATAAATTCTTTTTCTTTCCTATGGTCATTCAAAACACTCCTTTACAAATTCAAATCTAGGCTAATTAACAGTCCATGAACATAATTGACACTTGAATTCGAAGTCGAGCCTTAATGTCCAAATACAAGACAATCACTTTCTTTGGAACTTACAATTTTTCTTTGAGTGAAGCAGGATAAAAAATTCCCTACTAATAAACAGGGGCAGAATTTTTGAGGAAACCTCAAAAATTTTCATAAAGATATTTTAAAAAGTGAGTATATATCTTATACTCTAAACTGGGGCAGAAATTTTTGAGAAATCCTCAAAAATTTCATCACAACGGAATGCAACTCTAAAGGCAAAACAAGCACAAGTATGACCATCTCTCGCCTTTTGAATTTACGATTTTTCTCTGGATGCAGGAATAAATTATATATGAGAGTACTGTCATATTTAGGAGCTACTATGTAAGTCATACTATCCTCGGATTATTTTTGAAGCGGCTATTATCAACTTTCTTCTACGATTGACTGAATATATAAGCTCTCCCGCCTTATTATAATGCGACATTCAGGTTCTTCCGCCTTACAATAGGATATTTAGGCTCTTCCGCCTTACAATAGGATATTTAGGCTCTTCCGCCTTACAATAGGATATTTAGGCTCTTATGCCTTACGATATTTAGGCTCGTCTGCCTTACAATACGACATTTAGGCCCGTCTGCCTTACAATACGACATTTAGGCTCGTCTGCCTTACAATACGACATTTAGGCTCTTCCACCTTACAATAGGATGTTTAGGCTCGTCCGCCTTACAATAGGATGTTTAGGCTCGTCTGCCTGACAATACGACATTTAGGCTCGTCTGCCTTACAATACGACATTTAGGCTCTTTCGCCTTACAATAGGATGTTTAGGCTCTTCCGCCTTACAATAGGATGTTTAGGCTCGTCTGCCTTACAATACGACATTTAGGCTCGTCTGCCATACAATACGACATTTAGGCTTGTCTGCCTTACAATACGACATTTAGGCTCGTCTGCCTTACAATACGCATTCAGGCTCGTCTGCCTTACAATACGACATTCAGGCTCTTCCCCCTTACAATAGGATATTCAGGCTCTTCCGCCTTACAATAAGATATTTAGGCTCTTCCGCCTTACAATAGTATATTTAGGCTCTTCCGCCTTACAATAGGATATTTAGGCTCGTCCGCCTTACAATACGACGTTTAGGCTCATCTGCCTTACAATAGGACATTTAGGCTCTTCCGCCTTACAATAGGATGTTTAGGCTTTTCCGCCTTACAATAGGATGTTTAGGCTTTCCGCCTTACAATAGGATGTTTAGGCTTTCCGCCTTAGAATATGATGTTTATGCTTGTGTGCCTTACAATATGACATTTAGACTCTTCTGCCTTACAACAGGATGCTTACATACATCCACCTTACAACCAGACATTTTCCCTATATTATTATATCTTTATACTATAAGATCTATTTGAGGTTGACTTTAACCTTCGGAGATCGGTTGCATTTCTTCAACAAGTTAAGCCAAAGTCTACAAGGGCATCTCAAAGCAGATACGCTTCTTATCACCTTTTGCCATTTATTTAGAAATAATTTTTTATCATTATTGGTCATACTTTATCTATTTATAAGCTCACATTTTATCTAGAATTTGCAGATATGATCGATCGCCTCTTGATTACAATTATCATGCTATCATCTATTGCAATAAAGACCCTATTCAATTCTTTACTAATCATACTCCGAACCTTACTCAAATGTTGATAATCTCACTCTATCATGCTTCTCTGTCGTGCTCTTCTAGCCTCTCAATCGCTTTTCTCGCTACTCTAATCTTATCCATTCAAGCCGATATCGTGCCTTCCGAATACCTTACCGCTCTTTCAACTTTTAAGAGTTCCATTTGCTCTTGAATCTAGAACTACACACGACCTGATTCTCGTATAACCAGAGATATGTAGGCGACTTAAAACCAAAGTCTCGGTCGTACCTTTTTTTCAACTCTACTTCGCTTCAATTGATCCACTGACATCTAACGTCGGTCGGACAAAATCGGCTACTAAGTCAACGTTGGTTGCCTGACAATTCATTCTTCATTCTCAATCAACCAAGGGGCAGCTGTTGACACCCAATTTTGACCGACCTTTAACCTTTTTTACGATTATATTCGATTAAATACGTATTTTAAAATTTACTTAAAGTTTTGAAGTTTTAGTCGATTTTTCTCAAAATTGTATATTTTAGTATTGTTTACTTTATAAAATTATCGTAAATATTATTATAATATTTATTAATGAATTTCAAATGCTTCAAAATCTAAATGATTTTCAATTATATAAAAATATTTTAATATATGTAGTATTTTAATTAAATAGTATTTCCTATACTTTCCTTAAAATTATTTAAAGTATAGCCTATTCTATTATAATTTCTTTCAATTCTAGCCATTCTCATTCAATTTTATTTCAATCATAGCCCCTCTTTCATTACAACTTTAGCCATTCCACATCCAATCCAATTTAATTTTAAGACTCTATCTTTTAATCTCAACCATCCATCCTTAAAGTTAAATTCTAGATTAAATCCTAACAGTTCATCTAAACTAATCCTATTGTTCATATTTAATCTACCTATTCTAACTAAAAGAACCTAATCCCTAATAATTTTCACTCTTTTCTCCCTCCCTCTCCTTGGCAGCATCAGCCGCCTCCCTCTTCCCCTCTCTCCCTCTCTTTTTCCGCCGCCCCTCTCCTCTCTTCCTCCCCTCTCCCGTCGCTCCTCCTCCCCTCCTCTCCACTACCCCCGCTCTCTTCTTCTCTTTTCCTCCCTTTCCCCCGCTCTCTTCTCCCCTCCTCTCCTTTCTCTTCCTTTTCTCCTCTCTTCTCCAACAGGTTCTCGCGAGGAGCAGCAGCCAGGCGAGGCGACTAGCGGCTCCAGCATCTCCACGCAGCAGCAGCCGACAACACCGGCAACAACTCCAACCAGCAGCGATTCCGGCGGAAAACAATGGATAGCAGCTCCTACATCAACAGTTGACGAAGTGAGCAATATCAGTAGCAACCGGAAGCCGCTCCAGCCACGAGTTTTGGCGAATTCAACGACGAAATCAATAAGCTCCAGCCCTGCAGTAGCACTGGATGTTGAGTTTATTAAAGACGGATCTTTACAGATCCGTCCAAGTAAGTTTCAATCTAATTTTTGGTCTTTCATTTTTGGCTATTGTGAGGTGCTTATTTTGGGAATCTGAGCTTTGGTGATAGGATGATCTCATTTTTGTTATGGATATCCCGTTATTCCTCATCAACGATTAATTTAGTGTAGTTATTATATACATGTTTGTTGTTCATATTAATCTTGCTTATATGTCGATATATTTTGAATTTCTTTGACATTCTGTTACATGTAGAAATGTGCTTGATCATTTTTTGATAATATGGACTAATTTGGCTCAATAATAGGAATGCTTATTTTGAGAATAATTATAATATTACCACTATGATCGGAGCAGCTTAGTATTTCATTTTTCTTTTGGTAAGTTAAAGCATGACAATTGATTCTCATGGTCTTGAAAGGATGATTGTTTGTTATTTATGATTATAATTGATCCTCTTTTCTCTCCTTATTTTTATTGTCGACGGTTATATAGATGTAATTTCGATAACTAGATAACTTCCCTGATTATAAGATTATTATTAGTTATTCTAGAGGCAATCTCAATCGATACATCATTTTCTGTATATGGAGTGATTTGTTTGCTAATTTATACATGTGACTCTAGTAAGTATCAATTTTTTTTTAAACAAAATAATATATTTCTCCTTTTCTACATATTATTTAAATAGATTAATGTGGTGGCCTTAATCAATTTTTTTACCTTAATTATATTGTACTTGTTTATTTTTGATAAAGGCACTTGATTAGGTAAATCATTTTGCTGATTTTGTTTGAGTGGGTAAGGAAATATAATTTCAAGATTGCTCTTAATTTATTGTGTTCCTATTTCGTGCTCCTATCTAATTTCAAACGGCTAATGCTTTAGTTATGGTAAATTCTGATTTAATTGAATCATTGTGATTGTGGTAAATATTTACTTTTCCTTCCGGAGATGATTCTTTGTCCTTATTTAAGTATGTGCAGATTCTTACTTCTTTATTTTTGGTAATTTAATTGTGGCTTGTTTTATTTTTCTTGTTAAGGAAAATTTTTTCATGATTGCTTATTTATTCTAATCCTTTTATGGCGGTGACTTTTTGGACTAAAAAATAAAAACACTCTCTTATGCTCTTGTAAAAAAAAAAAGAGAATAGTTGTTCTATATTTTGAGAGACTCTTGTGTTTGGGTAGCATTGCTCTAACTCATATTGAATTTAAGTTTGTCGGCTAAATAATTGCTCTACTTAACTGGTTAGTTTCTTTTATCCCTATAATCTCCTGTCTAGCATTAGTATCATTTTTCTTGCACAAATTCAATGGCTATAACAAATAAAGGAATCGTTTGGGTTAGTTCCTCTATCCTTTTCTATGTGTATGCTTACTTTGTGTTTAAATTCATGTTTGTTGTTCATCCATGTTATGTGTGTCCGCCTACTTTTGAATCAATTGTTATTGCCAATATAGGAAAATTTATATCATATTCCTTTGTTATTTTATATATTTGTGGTGTGCTACCTCCTTTATGTAGCAGGATTATTAAATATGAGTCGAAGGTTCCGAAGATTCGGTTCGGAAGAGATAGCTGATGAAGTTTTACTTTGATATTTTTTTTTATCTTGTTCATCTTAAGTGTGGTTTCATTCGATTCGATTTGTGATTTGTATAACTCTCTAATATTATTTGAAGCAACTTGGGATTCGTCTAAGGGGGGAGGAGGTTCATGTGCTAATTGTTCTTTACTTACAATTCATGTCTATGCATTCTACTAATCTCCAGCATGCTAATAATGTAGCTTAATCCTTCCACTGTTTTCAGCATAATAAGTTACTAATTTGGTCACGAACTTTCGGCCACTAATAAAGTGCAATGACATTCTATTTTATTGCTGCTAAAATAAAATTTAATAAAATCCACCCTTTATAAAATCAGCTACTGCCCTAAGGAAGCTCTTTTATATTTGTTACGTGTTCGTCCTAATTAAGATTGGTTCTTATTATTTGTTGCACTCAAGCATTTTCCTATTACTTAAAATCAATCATTTCTTTTTGAGTTAACAACTTTTTCTTTGTTTAAAGTAAATAAATGGCTTAATTAATTGTCAATAGTGATGTAATATGACCACTCTTTTGCCCTATTTAAAATTAATTATAAATTGTTTTTTATTTTTGCGCTTGTAAGAAATTTTATTTTATTTCATTTTTTTTGTCTTCTAAACTAATATATGTTTGTATACTCACACACTTAGCAATTATGTGTTGTTTGCAAGCATGTCTACTTAAATTTAGAGGCCAAATTGAAACCTACCGTGCTAAAATGACCGTGCTATTTGTCTTGCCTGTTTGACTTGGTGTCTAGGAGGGCCCTATATTCTATTTTGTCTAAATCCACCCTTTAAGAGTCCAATGCCTCTTGGACAATAAAGTTGGGACGATTAGGCACCTTTTAGGTACGAAATGCATGCGGTGGTTGGGTAGGGGTAGTTGGCCCTGCGGAGATGATGACATCGACTCAGGCTTGAAAGACAAACTTTGGTTTTGTCTGTCCCTATACGGCAGCCTATCGAAAAACAAAATGAAAAGTCGAGTCCTGATCCAAAAGTCTCTTGAGTCTCCATTTCCATTTTACCCTTTTACTTGTTTAATAATTACGTTTGTTTGGGGTAGTTTAAAAAATATAAAATTGTTTGCTTATTTATTCGTCTCTTTTCTATCCTCTCGCTTATCTCTTTATTAATTGTTTAGTATATCTATTTTAATGTTATTGCTTAGCTCACATATTTGAATTAATATAAGATAGTATTAATTGTTTTATTTGTCATCACTTAGCAAGATTAAATAAACTAATAAATGAAGTGACCTTATTTGCTACTTGTAACCCCCACATAGAATGCATGAGATACAGTCGGGACCCACATATGTGGACCTCGAGGGATGCCTAACACCTTCCCCTCGAGGTAATTTGAACCCTTACCCTAATCTCTGGCTCGCTGACCTTAGCTAGACTTAGTTAGGTTAGATAGGTGCCCTAACGCGCCTTAATTCGTTAGGTGGCGACTCCTCAAACTCGAAATCCCAAAAGAGTTGTTAGGTCGTGCACAAAACCCGTTTTCTGCGAAAATGGGGCGCGACACATACCATCATGTGTAGTAATTATCACATATGGCAATTTAGACCAATATCATGTTCATCAATATAACCAACCTCATGTAAGAACAACATCACATAGGGTCAACATATATACATATCATGATATCATAATACATAATTACATAAGAACAACATCTTAGGACTCCCCTCAAAGACAACTTGTACAATGTTTAGATACAGTCCCATACCCCTACCTACACTAAGTAGAACCCTCTAGATCACCCTACTTACTGTTCAACTTCATCACTTCATTTTACTTTCGGGAAGAAATGTGTTAATCGACATAGATCATGTGAGATAAACATGGAATCCGGTGTCATGAAACCCTGCAGTGAAAGAAGGTGGTCTACCTGCCAAGGTAGGACCAAATATGAATATAACATTCTATGTGAATCCACTAGCTAGTATTCCCATACGGGCAGCATAGTTCAAGAACTATAAGACATGATTTGAGACCATATTTATGCACCATTCCCTTGTAACCTCTATCTCATGAGAACCATTGCGAACCTATCTCCAACATTAGGAAGGGACACCTCTCATATCCAGCTCGCTCGGTGCTAAGATAACTTAATATAGGCCGTTGGAGACTAAGCCTTGTATATCATATCATTATCTCGTTAGGTATTGTATGAGAATATCCTTTCATTACAATCATTTATTTGTGATGTTAACACCATAATCATCATATCATAGTAAGGCACATAAGTGATTCACAATCAACCTTATATAATGATAATCTCATAATTCACATCGTCAAGACATTTCAATTATATTCATCATACCGTCACCTACTAAATTTGATCACATGTACTAATTCAATTGAACATCATCAAGTATAAGCTATCACAATTGAAGTAAAGTATTCAAGATCATAACGTCTTACCAATTCACCACCATAATCCTCCTTCATTTGTCCTACAATCAACCAACCATATTCACCCATCAATAGACGTAATAACATGATAAAATAGTTATCTATACAAGAACTAACTAAACTGTATCCCCGCTATCGAAATTAGCTTCAATTCATGACCTAGCATTAGGGGAAAAGGGTTCAATAATGAATTCTTAAATGAATAGATCCAATCTCAACAATAAATGACCCTAGTCAGTCCATGAATAAAATAGAAATGTTAAAAAAAGTCTAACAATCAATACATACATCAATTCCCATCTATTCATAAGCAAGATACAAGATTCCGGGGAATTGGGGAAAGGACATGATCTACAAAAAATTTTCATTGATTAGAATCAACAACTCAACAATCTACACTTAATTAGACACGGTTAATCACAATTAAGCTTAATCAACCATCAATTTAAATTTTAGAAGAAAACCCATTTGTGGAGAAAAACCCTTGGAATTTAGTGATTTAGAAATCACCTTGAATGGGACCTCTTGGGGAAAGGAAACTCAAGACTGAACAATCCATACCAAATAGAGTTTTAATCCATGAAAATTGAGTAGAAACTTGGGGAAATTTGTCTTCTTCTTCAAGATTCTTAGTTCCTTCAATGGAGGTTGAATAGAGAGAGAAAGTAGAGAGAGGTGAGAGGTTTTGGGTTTTGATTTGTGGATTTGATTTGAGTGAGTGAATATGAGGTAAAACTGATTGTAAATTAATATATAAATCTCCCATAAAATACTCAGAATACCCCTCACTTAAGTTGACCATTTAATCAAGTCAAATTTGAATTCTAAATTTCAGATTTTCATCGGGGAACAAGTTCACGACGCGGAGCTGTTCCCGTAACATTTTCTAAATTAAATTTGAACACATAGGAATCCAATGAATGTTCGCAATGCGTGCCAAGACTTTTGGTCCTTGGGGAACATGTCCACGACGCGGAGACACTTCTGCATTGTGCAACTTGCTGCTGCCTTTGGCAGCTTGTTTTCCCAGGTTGGGGTCCCTTCAAGAACACCTAGGGCGGTACTTGGGGGATTGGAACAGGAAGTTTTAACCCAATATACCTCATTTTACCTATTTAAAGTGATTTTTAAAGTTTTAGACTTCATAAAACACTTCTAAAACTTCACAAAACAAAAGGACATTTTACTAGTTCAAGTGCACTAGTTTTCGAAAATCTTGGATGTTTCTTGACGTTTTTATTCGAAAATTTCCTAACTAGTTGTAATACATTAAGTTAGTCTTAGAAATAGTGTTTTAAGGCTTGGTTCATCATGTGAATGTCTAGACCAAGTCATGGATTTTCGAAGTGTTACAGGTGGACCAGGTGCATCTGACTCAGGAGGAATTTAGGGCAACTATGAAAATGATAGCCCGAGGTACGACGGCTCAAGATCATGCCATAAATATCCAATTCCAAGTTATTACGGCCAAATCACATAGGAAAGGGGGACCAAGGGTGAATGACAATGAATATACTACATCGTCTATGTTGAGAGACTTTGTGAAGATGAATCCTCCAATTTTCCTAGTTTCTAAGGTGGGAGAGAATCCCCAAGAGTTCTTTTATGAGGATTATAATATAATGAGTGTCATAGGAGTTACTTCTCAGGAGAAAGTGTAGCTTGCCTCCTATCAATTGAAATAAATGACCCAAATTTGGTTTAGCCAATGGGAGGCCAATACGCCAATTGAAGCGGGTCATTAAAAATAGGAAGAGTTTATAAATAATTCCTTGGTAAGTACTTTCCCAATGAGAAGTGGGAGTTTAAGGTTTAGAAGTTTATAAACCTCAATCACGGTAACATGAGCGTGCAAGAGTACTCCTTTAAATTCACTCAATTGTCTGATATGCCCCTTTCTTTTAGATCAAACCCTAGACATGAGATGAGTAGGTTTGTGACCGTGATATACGACCTTGTTAAGTTTGTTCGGAAATTCTCCATGGTTACATGAACATCTCTAGATCGACTAATATTGAATCGTTAATATCTATGGAGGAATCTGAACTTGAGGCAAAGAATAAGGACTTAAAGAGGTCTAGGTGTGATAAACCATGTTAACCTTAGTCAAATAAGAGGTTTTATAAGAAAGATGCCCCTATGGGTGAACAAGGATAAGGTGTTTAACACTGATGCTCCAGGAGGAAATGAAGGTGGTTCTTCATGAGAGGTCTATTTGTCCCATGTGGGGTAAGAAAAATTTATTTAAGTGCATTGCTCGCACGGATGGTTGTTTTCTGTGTGGGAAGAAGGGTCATAAGATGAGAGATTGAAAAAACTCATGGCGAAGGGGATAGAGTCCAAGCAAACTTCTCTTGATGGACTAAATCTGGATACTCAAACGAAGATTCATTTATATGATCTTTTGGCCTAGGAGGTCAAGGGGCCTAAAGTTCGGTTGAAGGTTCTGGTAAATGATAAGTTCCTCCTTGTGTTAACGTGTATTGAGATTTCTGATGATGTCTTCTTTTAGTTAAGTTTTCTCTTATGTGGGGGTTGTCGTGATGAATAGTATGGCTATGAGAGTATCCTTGTCTTTTCCTTTTATTCCTATTAAAGCTTGAGACCTAGAGTTTCTTTATGGCTTGTGTTATGTTTTGGAGCCATGAGCTTAATTAGGTTTCCTTGGCTTCCTTATGTTAGGTATGTTTTATTTGAATTATTGTTTGATGAGAAAAATGTGTTTTCATTATTGTGTTTCTCATGTTGATATGTATCTAGTATGAATTGACTAAATGTTTCATGAGATGACTTGATTAACATGACTAAATGTGTTAATGAATAGTCACATAAATTTCCTAATGATATTGTAATGAGAATAATGTGATTTGGAGAAGGAAGTTTGCCCAATAAAAATGAAGAACTTGAAGTTTTGGTTGTTGTGTTTTGAGTTTGCTCTTGGGGAGTTGATGCTTTCTCCTAGTTGTGTGCTCTTGTGTTGATGTGCATGCTTGGTTTTGGGCTTCTAGTATTGTGGCATTACCCTTAAATGTGTTTAAAGTGTTATTAGGGGATGAATGTTCCCAAGTGGGAGATATTTTAATGAACCTAAAATGAAATAGAAAGAACTAGAGCCTCATATGTGTGTGTAATGTTGGTAACTTGATTAAAAGATAAAGTATGGCTTTTAAAGTTGAGTTTAAAGAGTTTTGGGGTCAAACATCAAGAGACGACCATGATGTCCGGAAACTAGTCTTTATGGAGCTAGTGTGTCCTATTGCTTTATCGGTGATGTTTGGTGTTTTTTGAGGGCTAAAACTTATATAAATGACTTCTATTCTTAGAAAATAGAGTTTAGGGGTTAAACGTCCTGGTAGACTCCCTGAGGATCACTTATGGGGTCCTTGAGGAGGACCTGAACGTTGGCTAAAAGCTATCAAAAACGACCAAAACTTACGATTGCAACCTACACCCCTTAGACCAATCTACAGTCTGTAGATGGTGGTCGTAGGTAAAGACATAGTATTGGGAGCCTAAGCTCCCATTTCTAAGTCTCTGGACCAAACGAAGACTTTCCAGTATGGCTCATCAATCAATCTACGGTCCGTAGGTGGTTGATGGTGGATTGCACCTGCAACCTATCAAAGTTACGCCCAAGCCAAGGGTTGTTTGGTAAACTCCACTTTTGGCTAATTTTATATATATATATATATATATGGTTGTTTTAGGTGTATTAACATATTTTAAGAGTTTTTATACGATAAAATACCTATTTTGACTTCACTCTTCAAATTACTAATCAAAAACCCTTTCTCCCAAAACTACTTTCTATTTTGAACTACATTAAATACCCTATCTAAGCTTTCCAGTCAATTATTTCAAGGTTCTACAATATATTTCAAGGGAATTTCTTTGATTCTCATCTAGTATATATAATGACCCTTTATCCTTGATTAACTTTCCATTAAAGGAGCAAATTAAAATAAGATTTCAAAGTCTTTGAATGACTTGAATTCCTACTTTCTAATCTAAGCTTGAGTTCAATGTTCAATCTTTTCTAAGAAATTATGCAGAGGAACTCAGGTTTGACTCAAGATTTTAAGTTGATTTTACATTAAATTCATTCAAGAACCCATGTCTTCGTCTAAATCTTAAATTGATTGTAAGTCGGTTGATTATAAATGTTATGTGCTTATGTGAAGTTAGTTTATGGATTTATGTCAATAGCTATGTCTTATTGTGGAGAATTATTGATGTAGTGATGATATGAGGATCATTACCTAGAAAGTGAAGTTATGAATGAGTTCATGTTGATTTGTTTATGAGAATGAAGGAACTGGTTATGTCTGTGGTTGAGATTGATTCCTAATGATATAGATTTGTCATAGTTTTATGTGTGATCCACTTATGGTGGAAATTTTTTTACCTTGTACATTAGGATCATGGCCTTGTAGGCATCTTGTGTAAGAAATAAGTATTACTATAACTTTGCAATAATAAAATTGATATAAAATATAAGGATGATCTAAATTAATGAAAAATGACTATGTTTAGAAGCCACTTGTGTTAGGATTGAATTTTATCTCTCTCGGAATACTAATGAATGAAGAACAAATGAAGAATGAATGAAGAATAAATGAAGGTAGGGTTGGAGATGGATGTCGTCACGATAGTTGAGGTAGAGTATCTAGTAAAAATATAAAATCCCTTCTTAATGAATGAATGTGGGTTATGGTATGGGAACTCTCACGTGAGTTGGGATAGGGTTTCTAGTAACAATCCCAATTTTCCTCTTAAGCTTTATAATGATGGAATGAATGATGTGTTGGGATGGATACTCTCACGTAACTTGAGGAAGGGTATTTAATAGCAATCTGTTACCCTATAATGAATGAATGTAATGAAATATAATTATTTTTAGGGATGAATGGTAAGCACCAAGTGGATAGTTATATGATATGGAAACTATCACGTAAGTTGAGGTGGTGTTTCTAGTAGAAAAGTCATGAGATGGATGCCCTCACGTGAGTTGAGGAAGTAAATCTTGAAGCATCTCAATATACCATAACTCTTTGTCCACATAGGGTCTATAACTAGTGGATTCCACTTAAACTAGAAAGAATGACTGTACCTTAGACAAGTTGGGATCCCTTATCCGGTGAGGGTGACACTAGGATTCCATGCATTGCAGACATGCTATATGTCAGTTTTGGTTAAACCCCACAAAAGAATGCTACTGAACTATGTCTTCTCAAGGATGTTATACTTATTATGGGTGGTGGAATGGGATGCAATCTATACCTTGCAGAAGTAGGCTTAAGAGATGTCGTGGTGTATTCCTTATATCTAATGAAATGAATAGGCTCTTATAAGGATTTTAATGAGAATGTGATCTAATGTCTTATGAATAAAGGTTTTTTTTAGTGTAAAGATGCATGTTATACATTGATTGTATTATGAGTTACATCAAAGTCATGTCTTAATGTAGATGAATGTGCCTAGTCTAGGGTGACTTCAAAGGATTGCTTAGCATGAGTAGTATAATGGGATACTAGTTACATATTTCACAAGTATGACTTAGAGTTGTCTAAGATGTTGTTATCAATATGATGATGTGATTCATATGGTGTTTATGTCTCTTAAATGTTTTGGTTTGTAAAGGTTAAAGGATGAAGGGTGGATGCACTATGGGGATCCTAAATTGGTATCTTGGTGTGGATGGTGATATGGGATGCTATCCACATTGCACAAGACATAGCTTAAAGGGTACTCAAAGTGAAAGCTCAAGATAGAGGTAAAGGTATATGCATGTGGTTAATCTCAAATGTTAAATGTGACTTGTATGTTAGTTGTGACTTATATTATGCCTTTATTGTTGAAATGTGCATGAAGTTTTACCAAATGAAATAAAAGCATGACTTTCAATAAGATGTACCCTTTTATCATGTTTTTGCATGGTCATCATACTTAGTGATTAATTGTGCTAACACCTTCTTCTTCATGTTTTTACTACAATTGTAGGTTGAGGTTTCTATGTGGACACTCTAGTCAAAGGCTCAGTTTCCTATTCCCCAAAACTTGTTACGTCCTCATGGATTTGAGAAAAAGAGTTCTTATGTTTCCTTTTTTATGTAATAGACTCTTAGTAGTTTCTTTTCTATTGTTACGGGTGTGTCCATATGATATTGACATCGTTTCAAAGATGGCTATGTTGAGACTCAGTTTTTCCATTGTTTTACAAAAGAGATTTTTACTATTGATATCACATCCAAGGAGCAGCCCCCTAGAAGTAACTAGAGTCGTCGTCCACAAAGAGGACTAAGACTAACCTCTTAGCATATGTCATTACATCTCATAGGTTAAGTTTATGGAAAACTTAAAACATTTCAATTACTTCTACATTCAGGTTTACTTAGACCTCTCGCTTACACATAATATATATTTAGGGAATTTACATAGATTCCTCTCTATAGGAAGCACTACATAGGCTTCTAGTTTTATTTCACATACATAATATAGCAATATGGATTCATAAGAATGTCTAAGATACGTCTCATATTAAACCATCTAAAACGAGTAAAACATTGGGCATAGCCCATACTTCATTACAACAAAGAGCCTCATCTAGGCTATACAACAAACGTCTTCAACTGAAAAGGAAAGAAACTAGAAGTTTTATAATTAGAACAACATCAATAGCTTGGTAATGGCATCGTCCTCAGAAAGTGAGGACCTACCAAACACTTGGTAAATATCCAAGTATTCTTCAAAGGCCTTCTATAAGCTCAACGACCGGATCCTACATTTGTAGTAAACATAAAAGATGGGTTAGTGCACACTTGTACTAAGTATGATTATATGCACATAAAAAATTGAAATCATGCTAAAGAGGACATTTGTTCAAAACCATGCTAAAGTACTTTGAAAATCCTTATGCACAATCATGAACCGATATAGGACAACAATTACATAATCCATAAGTCACACCCATGTACAACACAAGACCAACCTCAACAAGTAATAGTCAAGTCAACATGTATAGAATTCATAACTTCATCACATAAGAAAGAGACTTACTCATAACCCACCTTTTAGCCTACAAGTGCAATGACCAAGCAAAACCCATAACCTTACTCAATCAAGTAAACCAAACAAAGAATCACAAGTAATGTCTAACTCTACAAGTACATAGCATCATTAGTAGTCATCGTCATATTTAGCAATACTGACAAATAACATGTTCATAAATGAAACTAACATCATATAGGATCATCAACATGTAAAGTCAACTTATACATAACATTCACTTTATAAGATCATAAGAACATAAGAAAAACCTACTACGACTTCCCTCAAAGCACACTAGTTCAATGCCTAGGTAGAGTTCCATACCCCTACATAGACTGAGTCAATCCCTTAAGTCACCCAAGTAAGTGTTCACATAATTACTTCATTTTACTTTCAAGAACACTTGCCTTAACCGACAAAGACCACAAGAGCTAAGTGTGGAATCCGGCGTTGTAAAACCATACACCGAAAGAAGGTGGTCTACCGGCAAAAGTAGAACCAGACATGTACCTAGCATCTAAGATGGATCCACTAGCTAGTATTCCTATGGTGGAAACATAGTTCAAGAACTAGGAGATATGTATTGAACCCTGTACATGCCTGTTGTCAACTGGAGCCCTCATTCCGTGAGAATCCATAGGGTGAGTTTCCCTAATAGGGGATTAAATACCTCATATGAAACTCTAGGTGAATCTTTCTCCATGGGAAGCCAACACAACTCATTATCAAGTTCACTCGGTGCTAAGCTAACTCCCTTTTTGAAATATCTTTCTTTAACAATCATAGCTTATTTTAGGTCATAGGATAATACATCCTTGTATATTCATAATCATTAGCTCAATAGGAATTGCATGATAACATCCTTTCAATAAAGCCCTCATACGTGAGATTATCACATTAACATCATCACATCATAGTAAGGCACATAGGTACTTCATAACCAACCATATATAATTACATATTAAACATAATCTCACAATGACATAATCAAGACATTTCAATTTAACTTCATATCAACACCTACTTAGGATAATCACAAGACATGCTTCAATTGAACTACATCATCAATTGCAAGGCATCATAATTGAAGTAAGGGTTAGGATCATAAATACTTACACAAACTCCTTCAAAATACATCATAATGGTCTTACCATCAACAAACCAATTTCATCCAATAATAGGTGTAGTAACATCATTCAATAGTAATTAACAGCAGAACTAAGTCAACTGCATCATCACTATCCAGTTTACCTTTAATTCATAACCTAAGGTTTGGGGGAAAGGGTTCATCATGAATTCTTCAAGAAATAGATTCAATCCCAACAATACATTACCCTAGGTAGTCCATAGATGAATTAGAATAGATAAATCAATTCTAACAATCTATACATTCACCAATTCACATCAATTTATAAGCAAGATTGAAAATTTGGGGGAATTGGGGAAAAGGACATAAACTACATTAAATTGGATCAATTAATATCAATTAAACAACAATTAAACATAATTAGTCACAGACAATCACAATTTATCATCAATTTGATGTTTATTAAAGAACCCATTAAAATAGGAAAACTCTTGGATTTTGGTGATTTAGAAATCATCTTTTAAGGGACCTCTTGGGAAAATGAACCAAAGATTAAATAACTCATAACTTAATGAATATTAATCCACGAAATTGAAGTGAAATCCTAGAGAAATTGGTCTTCTTCTTCAAGCTTTGTTGCTACTTCAATGGAGGATTTAGGGAGAGAGAAAGTAGAGAGAGATGAGAGCTTTTGGCTTTTGTATTGGGAATTTGATTTATGTGAGTGAAAAAGACTTAAAACTGACCCTTAGGAAATATATAATCACCAACTAAATTACCCAAAATACCCCTCACTTAATTGGGCCATTTTTTGAAGTCAAAATGCTTCAAATATGATTTTAATGAATCTGGGAAGTGACTGCGCGTCGCGGGGCTAAGTTCACATTTTATTTTTGAAATTTGAATTGAGGCTGTGAGCTTCATTGAGTGCATGCGTCACGAGGCAAATTTTTTCCACCATGTATTGGATGCGCGTCATGCAGCTGCCCCCATATTCTTGGCTGCATGCTGACTGATTTGGTAGCCTGCTCTCCTATGTCAGGGTCCTCCTCAAGGACCCTTTAGGTGGTCCTTGGGGAGTCGTTTCCTGAATTTTAGACCCAATATACTATATTTTTATAATTTAAAATATTTTTACTAGTTTAAGACTTTATTTGACCCTCCCAACCTTCACCAAAAATAGGAACGTCAACTAGTTCATGTTAGCTAGTTTTTGGACAACATGGACGTTTCTTGACATCTTGGCTCTAAAACTTCCTAAATGGTTTGTAAACTTTTTTTGGGTCTTAGAAACACAGTTTGAAAGTTTAGTTCATCATGTGAGGCTCTAGCTTAGGTCATGGGCTTTCGAAGTGTTACAATTGATTTTATTGAGAAATTTTTAATTCTACATTATTTTTATGGCCTATGTAATAATAAGAGGATTGTACAAAACCCATTCTGCTTCAAGTAAGCCGTGCTACGACTCAGGGGTGCTCTTGGATTGTGACACATTTCTTACTTATTCTTCTTACCATTGGAAGACAACGCCATATTTCTAATCCAAGCTAAGTAATTATCCACGGAAAGGAATCATTAGATAACAAATCCAAGCTAGTAATCATTATGATATTTGTTAGCCTTTGATTCATTTAGGTGAGAAGACTTTTCAACATTAGAATCCATACTATGTGAGAAAACATTCACAATCATACTTTCATGTGTTTATGAGAAATCTTTTCAATAAAAAAATGACAACATCATCATTTATTCTTTACTCTCAAAGAATCCTTAAAACATTTACATAGATTTCATAAGAACATGGATAATTCCATAATTCTCCTTTCAAGGTTCAAAAAACATTTTCAATCATCACCATTTCGAAAACATGAGGTTGATATGGATTTCTTCATAAATATATGTAAATCTATCAATCCATTCTGAATTTCATAAAACTCTCATTTCATAGTAAATCCCATATTACCTGGTCATAACTTGAAAACATGGGGATTGCATGGGTTCATATTGGGGAACATCATAAAATCATAGTATTTAATGAATTCTTAGTATAAGAGATCATAATTTGTTCATTCAAATCAATAATAAAGAGAACTCATGATATTTGAATAATACACTAACCAAATTAGGGGATTTCTAACTTTTAAAATAGGAAGATCTGCAAACTCCATGATTTGAAGGAATCTATTGACAGAAACTATCATTACTAAAATTCCAATTGGTTATCTTCAATGGAGGAATGGAAACTTGAATTGAACCCTAAGTTGAATCCTTCTTCTTGAAGCTTTCTAGAGAGAGAACTATTTGAGAGTTCTTATTCATGGTGAATTTTAAGAGAATGAAGTGAACGAACTAATTTGGGGGTTTTAATCACTTATTTATAGGTCTATGTTATTGGTTAAACGGCGTAGTATAGGAATTAAATAATAAGAAAAAGACCCAATTGCCAACCACGACCCATAGACCCATGCCAATGGACCATGGATTGACTGACGGTCCATCCTGCAGGGTTGTCATCCATGGTTAGAAAGTTGGTTTTAGGTTTCCTGATTCATAGACTCTCGACCACCGACCTTGGGCTAACAGGTGGATTGTTGGTCAGGTTGTGGTTCTAGACCTCTAGGATTTATTTAGGGTGTCAAACCATGGAGCAAAACTATGGTTTGTGGTCCCATCCATTGGATGTGGGTGGCCTCCGGTAGCCTGCACATAAAACTCTTGAAGTTTTTTACTTTTCCCATTTCTAATCCACCGTGTTACAATAAGTTCTCATCATGATGGATTAGTCACCCGCACACTAATCATTGTTTACGTATTCGGGTTTGTTTAATAAAATTAATGAATTTATGTTCTGCATAAGTATTCTTGAAGTATTGCTTTCGTTCAAGAATTATGATGGGTTTGATGTTTTCAAGAGGCAACCCTTTAAGTTTGAAGGCTTTTTTTAATTGATTCTCATATACTTTGAATGTTTAATTGTATCTAAGAAATTTTAAGTAAAGAACTCAACTTTTGATGAATTACCGTCAGAAAATCTGAAAAATAATTCAGCGGATAGTTTATGGAAAACCCTGGGGAGGAATGCCCCAGATGCACATGAGGGGTTATGGTAGTGCCGTGGAAATGCGTTAAATTGAACTCTCTAACATTTGGGGGTTTCACCTAATCCAATATTGTTTCTATTATTTACTGCGTCTAAATTATTTTAAAGTGTACCTTTACTCCCTATTGATTCTAACTACTCTAAATGACATCTAAGCACAAAGAAATCATTCGTAATATGAGTCATAACCCCTTAATTCATAATTTAAACTAAAGATAGATTGGTTTTAAAGCATGAGTACTTGATTGTTAGAATGATGAGAGTTGAATTTATTTTTCAAAATTAATATATGGGAACTACGTATTACCAAGAGTACATGATTTGACATTTTGATCAGTTCAAGCTTGTGGGTCAGGTTCAACTTTTCCCTTAGATTCTTAGACATTTCATGTACTGGATCCATTTGGCCTACATCGTTTCATAGTGCAAATACAACTAAGAAGGATCATTAACTAGAACCATTGATCTTGTTGAGTTCTAGAGTTGTTTGGTGAACCTCCTTGATTACGGAGGATCCCTTATTCATATTCAGTTTTTAAAATTTTTTAGGATGATCGGGGGTCTAGTCCATATATCCCTCATAGTATTAGAGGATTCATAGATGGAGAGACGATAATAGTTAATGAGACTTTTTCATTTATAGTAGGTCATGTTGTAGATTTGAGTGCCTCTTTCGGACACTGAATGCTTTCATTCTAGAATATTATATGTTTATCTTTTAAGAGTGTTGGGCAAATTTTATTTTTATTCTTTAATTGATGAGTAAGTCTTCCACTGAGAGTTGAGTCAGGCCAAGGGATTCCTTGGGGCGATCAATGGTTCTCGAGTTCCGTCCACATCTAAGGTGTAGGCTCAAGATGTGAAAATAACAATCAACTAAATCAAGCATATAGTTCTTATAATAGTAAGTCATGAGACCCTTGTGAATGTGGCAGTGCGATTTCACCTGCAAAAATCATTTCATAAATTTCCTCAATAGTAGTAATGAAGAACCATTTTCTGTATAATAGATCATATTAAAAACTCAAATTTTAAGAGAAAAGACTTACTTGCTTTTTGTTCATAAACAATCTGATAACATAAATATTAATCCCTTTGATATGATAAATGTTTTAAATAAATTTAAAGAGACAATCAAAGAAAAAACTTTACAAAGTTTCGGGCATAATTGTCACAATTAAAAGAACAAACAAATGATATGAATAGAGACTCAACCCCTAGAAATCGAAACAATATCTAATTAAATATTAAATAATATAAAACCTAATAAAGAACCATAAATACATAAATAGTAACCTAGAGAAACATAAATAAAAGTTGAGTCTCTCGAAGAACCTCTATCGAAATAAGGAATTCATGATATTATAGTCGTGAGACGCAAAGCTACAACATATCTATCACATTATATATAAATAAAAGTTATGTAATTCATAAAATAGCATTGATTGATAGAGTCACATATCAAAATTGCATTATTGCGGGATTAGTTCCTACTATGTATCTAGATAAAAGTACAAACCCATTATTCTCCGCAAGAAGGGAAAATCTTCGAATGAATTATAATCTCCAGAAGGCACACATATTCAATCATGGAATTGGTTTCATGAACGATTTTATACTAACCAAGGACATAAATGAATAAATCATTTTTGGTATACCTTTCATCACCCAAATAAAGTCTCATACTTCCCAATTAAATGACATCCATACAAGTGTGCTAGGAAAGAATCATATATTCCCCTACACAAACAATACGTCAAAAGGTGAGTGTGTCACGACTCAAACCTACCTCCTAGATGTGACACGGTGTATGAGACTATGAAAAGTCTCGTACAAGCCCTTAGCATATAATGACATAATAATAGAGGGAAAATGCAGAAAATCTAAAGCTTTTCTTTACAATTGAAGTGTTTTATAGAATAAGAGAAATTCTATGACACTATATCTCAAATCATCTATAATACTTTTATTAACAACTCTTTAATACAATCTTAGTGACACGACCCTTACATAATTCAAACAAATAATAATAAATGACATAAGGGAACAAAGTTGGTTTGTCCTTAAAATTATGAAGACTCGCCAAGTCTTTATCTTCATGATCCTTAGAAATCTATAATCCAAGTATAAAACATCACATCTCCAAACACTACACTTTGTAAAAAATATAGCAATACGGGTTAGCACAAAGAATGTACTAAGTATGGAGCCCTGCATAAACATACATAAAACAAGCTTTAAAAGGGGTTTAGTTGAAACCATGCTATATGCACTTTTGAACATCATCTTGAAGGGTTTGCATAATCATAAGTCATAAGAAACTTACATATGGGTTGACGAAAGCAAAAAGGATAATAACATCACCATAAGCATAGTCTCCAAAAATAGTAGTAATAACATATGACTCATTATAAGATATAAATTCTCATGCATAGTAAAATATCAAGATCATTACATCATAATAGAATAACCACACAAGTAAAACAAGGTTGCACTTGTGTCATGCCTAGATTAAGACCCATAACCCTACCTACTCTATGTACCACCTTTTGATCACCATGCTCATATTTATCATATCTTAGTTTCTGCCATAATTCTTAGACATAGTAAAGAGACAGACATAATCACTAGCAAATGTGAAGGAAAGTCAATCATATTAATAACTCAAATGGAGCAAGAATTAACTCAAAAGTCATCATAAAGGAATTGAACCATAAGGTCGCAACTTTAAAAGTTTACTTGTGCCATATATGAGTGCACTCCCACAATACACCTCAAACTTAGTAGTTTACCTAGAGGACTCATTAGTCGTAGTCCATGCAACATATTCATATCATACATATATGGATTTACACGTTATGATATCATATGGAAACAACACCATAACCCCTTTACAAGTCTACTTGGGCAATGTATAAGTGAATTCACATATCTTAACTCACACTAGGTAAGGCTCGTTTACTTGTGAAATGTATTAGTGAAATCACTCACAATAAGTAAGACTCGTTAAGGAGTCATAACTATTGTCCATGCACACATACATGTTAATGTTCATATTTACAAATCATAATATTATATGCAACAAATCACAAAAAAATCATGTCATTAAGCACATACCACAGTCACTCTTAAGGCTTACTTGTGTAACGCATAATTGAAGTCCCATAGCCTCACTCACACGAAGAAAAACCCTTAAGTAATCATAGCACTTAGTTTATATTCTTGTTTATGTTCTTGTTCATGTTCGTGTTCTTGTCATGTCATGGTTCATGTTCATGTTCATGTTCTTGTCATGTCATTTGTTACTTCTTTTAATGTAGGGAGACATAGTATTAACCGATTTAGATCATGGTGTGTTCCATGGATTCCAGTGTCATGAACCCACACCAAAAAAAGGTGTCCTGCTTGCCTAAGGTAGGACTAAAATGTTTACATTATTGGTGTATCTACTAGCTAAGACATATGTGGGTACACAGATTCCTACTTGAGACCTAGACTAACTAACGTAAAAGGTTTCTATATGATGAGATAACCATATCGAGAACATAGACTAACTGGCGTAAAGGGAATCCATAGGGAAGCTAGACTAACTCGTGTAAAATCTCCCATCTAATATTCATATCAATTTGGTGCTAAGTTTAATTACCTTTAAAAGCAACATTAAGTTTTTACTTAATTACACATTGATAGGAGAATGCATAAACATTCCAATCATCCTAATATCATAATGAATCATGGATACATTAGGTGAGAATGTCCTTTCAACATTAGAATAATTAACGTGTGGGAAAACCTTTCACATCATATCCATAGTGTGTTCATGAATGTTCAGGAGAATAGTCTTTCATTAAACACAACAATACTACCATAGTGTTAACATATCATGCTTAGTCGTACAATGTCTTAGGTAGTCATAAGATATAATACATATTCATATCTTATAATACTTATCCATCTGTAGGGTTGTCTAAAGGGAGGATCTTATCTCAACACAACAATAAATATGACATGTAAGCACCATCTTTCAAGTAGATCAATAGGTCATACCTAATAAGTAAACAGCTCCACCTATCATGCATAATATATAGTATGTAAAAGTGCATATGAGAACTAACCTTTCAATTAACACCTTAGATAAATCATAGTCATATTCATGAATGTTTAAGTGTATGTGACCAATTGTCCATACAGTGACACCACAACAACAACCTTATCATCATAGACATTTCCCCTACAAGGGTGCATAAACACGTACATAAGATCTCAATCATGCATCCACCTTATATATCTTGCATTCAGGGGTCACATTCAGTTAACACATAAAATTCAATACATGGAACATAGTACAATCATGACTCAAGTAATCCATTCATATCATGCATAAACTTATGTGATCATGTTATAGTTCTTGTGGGTGAGATCTTCTCCATTAGGTCCATATACAACTTAGTATACATAATAGCTTCTTTCCTTAGTCTTAACATTCTTAACTTGTTCATGTAAATATTTATCCTTAAAGCCTTAGGGGTCACGTTTATGTTACAAGCCTTACTATCAAGCAATGCCTTAAAAGATCCTTAAGTATACCTAATTCTTAGGTAACCTCACCACATGATTTATTCTTTATCAATTATATTCATATAGGATACATATTACTAAATATGAACATTACACAACCATGATATCTCATATAAATCATAATTAAGTCAATTCATGTCAATAAATTTTACTTATAATCAATACAAGTCTAGGTTATCTAGTCTAAGGACATCCATCAAGATCTAAAAACCTAAAATACTACTCCTTTATAATATGCTCAAGCATTAAAAAGTCTGATTATAACCTTACCGGGATCTAAAACTAATAGAGGTCTATCAACCATGCATCTAACCCTAACAAAGTGACTCAAAAATAACTCTAATGGAATAGGGATTCATAGGACATAGTAGCTCCAAATGATTTATCCTCCTTGACTCCACAATCATGTAATAAGTCAAGGAGGACAAATCATATAGAGCTAGAGGCGGAATAGAAGGGAACATAAAGACATTGGGACATCTCATTAGCCTATGGCCTCGCAATAAGAACCTTCTATTAGAACCCTTACTAAGATACCACTCCTCATCCCATTCACCATGAACACTTCCTTGGTCTCCAATATCATATCTTAATTGTCAAAGATCCCAATATGTCCTTTTAAATTAGAGAGGTTCTCATTTAAGAACTCTTGCTCACAAGAAACTTTACCATCACCGCTAAAAGTCTCATATGATCCTACCAAACTGGGACTAAACTGCTAGAATTCACTTTACTATGTAAGGTAATAATTTAAAGCAATCCCAATTCATAACCATCAAGGACACTCATTGACTTCACCATCTAAGCACATTATACCCCACATGGGGTAAGGCAATAAAAACTCGTTTAAAAAACACTTTTTTCAATTCTTTGGTGGAAGCAAGTCATGACTAAACCTTCACACTAATCACACAATATGATTCTAAAACATGGAACATTATACTTTTATGCTCTTTGAGAAGAGTCTTCTCACTCAAAATATCTAGGAATCAGTTAATAACCACTACTTAACAACTCTTTCAACATACGTCAAAACTCATAATAACTTTTAAACCACAACACATACAATCCATGAATAAACCCATTCATAATAAATAAAACATAACATTCCATCACCTAAAAACTAGTAAGTCACACAACCGTAGTTGGCATCACAACCCACTTTTATCGCCCAACCTTTATAGCATAAGCCTTTCAAGTGGTCATAACCTAAAGACCAAACAGTTAAGAAGTAAGAGATATGTCATGGAGTAAAACGCTATGTCATGACTTTAAGAATGAAAAAATGAAGTTTTGCTATCATCTGATTGCGTCCTATTCATAAAATGTGGAACACATCATAATTATGAAAAGGAATCTACTAGATGTGGTTTTCGACTACTTAAACATTATCCCAAAACGTTATGCTTTGATACCAAGTTTGTCACGATCCAAAGCTTCCACTTAGATGTGACACAACATATGAGACTCTGAAAAGATTTATACAAGCCCTTAGAATATCATGACAAAAGAACAAATGATAAAAATGTGAAAAATAGAAAACTTTTCCTTACAATCAAAGTATGTTCTAAAAGAAGAGAAATTGTATAACACATTCTCTTGAACCATCTATAATACTTTGATTTAGAAATCTTCTATACAATATTAGAAACACAACCCTTACATAAGTCTAAAAAAATAATAAATGACATAAGGAACAAAGTGTGTTGATCCTAAAAACTATGAGTACTCCTCATGTTTTTGTCTACAATCTCCTTAGAAACCTATCTTCCAAGTATATGACGTAACATCTCCAAACCCAACACTTTGTAGAAAATGTACAAATATGGATTAGAAAAAAAATGTACGACGTATGAAGGCCATGCATAAAAATACTTAAAGCATGCTTTAAAAGGGACGTTTAGTTGAAACCATGCTTTATGCACTTTTGAACATTATATTGAAGGAGTTGGAGAACCACAAGTCATAACAAACTCACAGATGGTTCTTCAAAGCACAATGTACAACAACATTACCTTAAGCATAGTCTCAAAACATAATAAAAATACCATATCACTAATTACATGACATAATACTCATGCATAGTCAGATAGCAAGATCATTACATGTTAATAAAATAACCACATTAGTAACCCTAGCTCTCGCTTGTGCCATATGTGATAATTCCGCACAACCCTATCTACACTAAGTAACACCTTTTGATGAACATTCACATATTTATCATACATTAGTATCATCAATAGTTCATGCACATTTTAAGGAAACATTCATAATCACTAGCTCATGGCAAGGAAATTAAATCATAGTAATAAAACAAATGGAGCAAGCATTAACTCATAAGTCATCATAAAAGAAAGAAACCATACCATGGTTACTTTCAAAGTCTACTTGTACCATGTAAAAGTGGCATCCCATTTAACTCCTCATACTAAGTAAATCTCTTAGAAGAGTCAGTAGACATAGTTCATGCAACTCATTCATATAATACATATATGGATTTAAACATTTTCTATCATATGGAAACCACAACATAACCCCATTAAAAGTCTATTTGTGCAATATATAAGTGAAGTCACATACCGGCCCCCACTCACACTAAGTAAGGCTCGTTAAGGAGTAATAACTATAGTTCATTTACACATTCATGTGCATGTTCATAATTCATAATACATCGTGCATTAAATCGTTAAACATCATCTCATCAAGCACATACCACAATATCTCTCAAGTCTTACTTGTGCAATGCATAAGTAAAGTCCTACACCCTCACTCACACTCAGCAAACCCCATAAGTAATCATAGCACATAACTGATATTCTTGTTCATCGCCTTGTTCTTATCATGTCATGGTTCATGTTCATGTTCTTGTTATGTCATGGGTTACTTCTGTATATGTAAGGAACTGACATAGACCATGGTGAGCTCCATAGAATAAGGTGTCATGAACTCCTAACGAAAACAGGTGTCTTACTTCCCTAAAATAGGACCTAAATGTTTAGATTATAGGTGGATCCACTAGCTATGACCTATGTGGGCACATAGTTATGGGATAAAAGGATTGCTACTAGAAACTCAAACAAACTGAGGTAAAAGGTTTCCATCTCATGAGATAAACATATTGGGAACCCGGACAAACTGAAGTAAAGGGAACCCATAGGGAAGAAGAAGTACCTATAGTAAAAGCTTCCATCTCATATACATATCCACTCGATGGTAAGATTAATTCCTTTAAAGTTACATTAACTCTTTACTTAATTTCACATTAAAAAGAGAATGCATAAACTTTCCAATCTTAATAATATCATGATGTCTCATGGATTCATTAGGTGAAAATGTCCTTTCAACTTTACAATAATCAATGTGTGAGAAAACCATTCACATCATATCCATAGTGTTTTCATGAGAATAGCCTTTCATTCAACAAAACAATACTACCATAGTCTTAACATATTATGCATAGTCAAAACATGTCTTAAGTAGTCATAACGTATAATAAATATTCATCATAACACACTAAGATATATCTATGGTTGTGGGAAAGAGGGATATTATCTCTAACAGCAAATTACATATTACAAGTAAGCACCTCAACCTTACAAGTAGATCAATAGTTCATACAAAATAAGAAAACACCTCCACTTTTCAAGTGGATCATCATAATAATATATATTTTATGCATAATAGTTTTAAAGGTGCTTATGATTAGCATTAATCTTTCAATTGACACCTTAGATACAACATAGTGGTTTTCATGCATGGGTGAGTGTGTGTATAATTGTCCTTGCAATGACACCACAACAACAACCTCATCATCATACATACTTTTTCACCAAGGAGTTCATAAACATGTACATAATATCCCGATCATGCATACACCTCCTATCTTGCATTCAAGGGTCACATTGAGTCAACACATCAAGCATTCAATACATGGAACAAAGATACAATCTTGACTCATGTAGTCGATTCACATCATGCATAAACTCATGTGATCATGTAATAGGTGATGTTTGTTAGATCATTTCACATGAGGGCCATATACAACTTAACATACATAACAAATTCTTTCATAAGGTCTTAACATTACTAACTTGTTCATGCTATTCTTTATTCTTCAAACCATATGAGTTATATTTTTGTTACAAGCCTTACTCTCTAGAAATGCCTCACATGATACTTAAGTATACCTAATCTTAGATGACCTCACCATATGCCTTATTCTTGATCAATTATAGTCAAATAGGATACATACTACTCATCTCAGCATTACACAACCATGATTCCTCTTATAAATCATAATCAAGTCAATTCATGTCAATAAGACTTATTTAATAGATACAAGTATAGGTGATCTATTCTAAGTCCATCCATCATGATATAACCCGAACCGTTACTATTAGAGAATGAGATAGAGTAACTTCAAATTAAATCCATACAAGGGTTTACAATAGTGATAAAAAGGGGAAAACATGGGTCATATTGGGATTTTTGTCAAAAAGTGTCAATACACCACGAATACACCCATAGTTGGTCAAATCTGATCATAATTTATCAAAACCTAGAATTTAGGGAACCTTGAAAATATATTTTGAGAGGGATCCTTGGGGAAAATTCTGAAGGATAAAAATTTCCTTACCATAGGTGAACATTTCAATACAAATCCTATGAGAAAGACTCCATCTTCAAGCCCTAGGTTGATCTCTTCTTGGATCATCAATAGAGGCTTTAGAGAGAAGATTCGTGGAGGGAAAGGTAGTTTGGTTTTTATTTGGGGTCATGGGTTAGAATGAGGTAAAGTCACTAGTTTAGGGTCTATTAAATATTTATAGGAGGTTAATTAACTAACTAAATTTCCCCTCGTAAGCCCTGAACAAATTACTGAAGTAACTGTCAACTCATCACTTAAAACTAAAGTGTCAAAAACTGGCAGCATCCACGACTCCCCATCTACGGACCATGGATGGGTGTACTGGACCTGGTTCGGGTCTGTGGTTTGTATCTGGGGCTCATAAGCTGCAGGGTGTTAAAGTCCTTCACCTACGCATTGATCTAAGCGGCGTGGATTGCAACCATAGGTCACGTAAAATTCTAGATTTTAGGGCCTGTTTTTTGGTCCTCCTCAAGGATAGATTGGGTTGTCCTTGGGGGTGGTACCTTGACGTTTAATCCTTAAGCATGTCATTTTAAATATGGGGGTCACTTCTATGTGTTTTAACCCTCATACAACACTCCAAAACTCCACTACTAGACTGTAGAACACACCACCACAATTCAGTAGATTGCGGGTTTTATGGTTGTATCTTTACATTTAACCTATAAATTCCTCAGCCTTCACTCAGGAAACAATTTAACAAAATTTAATCAAGTTTCCAACTTCAAACTCGATTCCATTAAGATTTTGGTAGGTCATACTAGTTTTTATGGGTGTTAGAGAGGGTAATTTCATAAAGGATAAAAATATCTTTAAAATAAATTTATTTTCACACCAACTATATTTTTTTTTGGCTGTTGAAGCGCGCTCTATGAGAGCTTCAGCCTCATACGGCTCTGTCCCGAGCTTCAGTCGTCGGCCTTGGCATTAAACCACTATCAAAAAAAAATTAATTATTAAACCTTCTCTTTCTCAAAGATTTTGCTTAGCCTTCTTTATCATAGCACTACGCATTACACAATATTAAAATAATTTAAATAATGACGACGACACAACTCTATATATTTTTCATAAAACATTTATATTTTTTTCATAGATAATTTTACTCTCCAGCTTTGATTTTCAAATATGGGGATGAATCTCCCAAACATTTTGACGAAAGGATTTGTCAGGGAAATAGTGAGATCAGGAATAAGACGTTTGTAGCCCCCATTCTCGATGTTTAATCAAGATGAAAAAATGAAAAGACCATTTTATGAAGGTGATCAAACAACAGCACAAGATATTACATGTATTCGCTTCAATCAAAATATACTATATATTCACCACTAAATGAGCCCTTAACCAACTCCACCAAGCTACAACCACTTGTGTAGTTTTTCGAGAAGATTCATTTTCCTATATCAATGAACATATTTCAATTGAATCAAAAGATAGCTACAAGATGCAAACCGTAGAGATATACCCAAAAGCACAACTCATTATCACTTCTCAACACGAATAGGAAAGAATTGCTTCAAATAAAACAATTTGAGTTAGCAGTGTAACACATACTGCCATTTACTCCACTTTATAAAAATGTGAGAATTATGGAATTCTGGACATACTACAGCTTTGCAATACCAACAAAAATTGAGTGGATATGGAAGATCCCCTCAAGAACCAGAGGTATCATGGGTTTATCAAAATGGATACCGATTTAGTAGAAATTGAGAATGTCTTTGAGGAAAATAATCTATATAGTATTAAATATTCAAAGTTCATGATCAAATAATTTTGAGCCCTTTAGCATTTTTGGTAGATTATCTACTTACCCCTATTCTTTTATGAAAATCTCATATACCCTAGACATATAATTTGAATGAATAAAGAAGCTTCGTATAATTTTTTTTTGGTAAACCCAACACCCCTACTTGGTTTATAAAATATTCAGAAGAAATGAAGAATGCACTGATTCCCCAATGGTTTGACAAATGATGGCGAAATTTTAAAGGAAATGAACATGTATTATCAACTCAACATTAAACGTAGTTTGAAAAATTTCAGGCAGAGAAGAATATTTCTACCCTATCAGAATATATTAAATTTGTGCATGTTCTTTATTACTAAAAAGATCTCTTATTTTGTTATTTGGTCTTTCGACAGTCATGAACTCAGTCCATCCCATCCATTGGTATCAGAACCATGTTGGTCGAGAAAGATATAAGTACGAGCGGCTAAGTCCCTACACTATCCTTAGGCAGACCTAATCGAAACATAGACAGAGGTCTGTAAATATGTTAAGAGTTTTGTAGTTTTTGTTCTTCTTACTTTTATATACTTGGTTTTATTCCGTAACGTTTGGTAACTGGTTAATCACGGTTTACAGGTTCGCACGCACGTACTTTTCCGTTGGATTGTCTAAGATTGGGTGTGTCATAGATCCGGACCTTGAAGGTGCTCCATTCACCTGGCCTCAAGGGATAAATCCAAAAAAGGTAAGATAATTACTACACAAAGAATTAGTATTTCGAAAGTAATTATTAAAGTATACATTTAAGCCCAAAAATAGTATTCTTTTCCCTGCTAGTTTCTCTATCTATTTTAAATAAATTCACTTACACATCAAAATATGTTAAATAGTATTAACATCTCTCCCACGTCTAATAAATTTGCAAAAAAATGAATGTGATGTACAAATATTGCGATTAATGAATGTGATATACAAATATTGCAATTTTATTCATAATTATAATTTTAAGACTTCTAGTCTACTATTGCAATTAATAAAAATATTGCGACAACTAAATTATTGATAGATAATTATATTCATAAGACTTTTCCAAGTGGTAGTAAATCATTATAGATTGGATTTATATGTACCCATATGTCTTCTCTTAAGAGATAGTAAGTTATTAAATTTTGATGATTCATTTATTAGCAGTACTACAAAGTAACTGTTCTAGTGGCTCGATATACTTTAATTATTATCGTCACGACCCAAGGGTACCCCGTAAATGTAACATGGTGTATAGAACCCGAAGGGACCCAATACAAGACACTGACCATTCATAACATAAGAAATAGAACATTAGAAGTAAAAAAACATTTGAAGTCAAATAGTTTTCACAAAAGAAAACAGGAAGAGTAAAACACTTGTCTCCATAGCAATCTATTACAATATAATGAAAATGGTACTAACCCATATATTAAGTAAACTTTGTAAATACAATAAGGAAATTAGGAATAATAAAAATTTGTCCCGGTGGCATGAGGACTCAAAAATGAATGAGAATCTCAAAATCAACCACTATCCATGAAATTGAGAAGCCTGACAGGTCATACCCTACATTTGGGGGGAATGTAGTCAATATTATGCGTTAGTACAAAATAATGTACCATGTATGATAGATATTCATAAAAAAATTGAATCATGCTAAAACAGGTTCTTTATTACATTCAATTGACCAAGCTAAAAAGGATATTAAAATATTAGAAAACATAAGTCATGAAACATAGTCAATGCAAGCTAACATTATTTAAACCTATAAACACATATGTGATACTTCTTGAAGTAAACATAATTAAATAATAATGTGGGAAAGTTGTCTTTACCTATATATAGACAATGTAATATACAACATCACCCCTAGTGTCTTCCACCCCGAAAAAGGTTGTCCTACTTGCTAAGTTAAGGACCATAAATTTTAGCTTAGGTGGATCCACAAGCTAATATCTATCTAGAGAAACCAGAGCTCTACAAGGATATTGACTATAGAAACAAGACCTCTACTAACGGGAGAGCTTCAATCTCAATATCCTCTTAGTGCTAAGGATAAATTAAATGGAATAACAATTTCTTACTTGTTCTTATTATCCATGGAAGGTAACATAATCTTTCCTATCCAAGCTATTTCATTATCAATAAAAAGTTATCATATAGTAACAAATCTAACCTAGGTTTCATTACGACAACTCTTAATCTTTGATTCAATTAGGTGAGAAGACCTTTCAAACTTAGATCCCTTTATTATGTCAGAGAACTTTTCAAATCATGCTTCTATGTGTATAGGATAAAATGCTTAAATAACGCATCAACATTGATCGATTAACTCTATCAAAGACACTTCATCCAATTCTAAGTGTTGGCGATTGTTGATCAGCAAAACAACCTAATCAAACGTTGGGGTCGAGCCCAAGGGAGAAGTTTCTTGAGAAACAACAGCCAAGAACAAATTAATTCATGCTACTCATAGCTACAGTAAATTAACGAATAAAAATATAATAAATCAAAGGGGTGACACAAGTTTCAATTATCAAGGGGTTTTGTAAGCAATTATAAACAAAAAGCCACCAAAAAATTAGATACAAATATGGAGACGGGATTATTGGGATGTGATAAGAATATGAGCTAAAAATAAACAAATGCGTACATTTTATTGATAGTAAAATGGTGGTAAATTCTCTCTGGGCAACTTACCTCAAATCAAAACAATTTCTCTCGAACACCAATTTTCTTCTATTATGACAATAATTACCCTTAGCTCATTCACTCTCTCTAGCTGAAAGTGTAGGAAAGGGTTTAGGATTCACTCTCTCGAGCTTAACACACGTCAACCCAATAACAAACGGCTCCCAATTCTGCAGTTTTAGTATTAATACCTCTCTCTAGTGAAAAACCAAGAAACAAAGATGAAGTCATATTTGCAACTAGAATCCCATTAAGTCCATACACAAATACTGAACCAAATCACATTTATAGAGTGTATACACATTAAAATAAGATAGACCCTACACTAAATTCAACTCATATTCAAATAACCACACCCCAAGAATTGGGGTTTTAGATACACAAATTAAAGAGATCTAAATTGATATCAAAAAGTATTCTGCATCAAATGAGTACACTAGAAAATTTCTTTACAAGCACTTATGATGATGATTTTTCAAGATCTACTTGCAATTTCTTGCAGTTGTGAATCTTAATATTATCATGGCTCAAGAAAAAATCTCCCAAAACTATAAGAACTAAAATTAAAAAAAAAGTTTGAAAACTACTTTTAAAGCTAAAATTTCATATTAAGCTACAAGTCTCGACAAGCATTTATAGTTTTCTAGAACATGTGTTGTGAAGTGAAAGGACCCTCAAAATAAATTAAGGTACCTAGAGTCTCACATTTGCCTAAAAATTGTTTAGAGTATGATAAATCTGTGTTTTAAAGTATGAATACTTTATTTGATGTGATTTAGAGGTCAAATGTCCAAGACGTTCGAAAGTTAGCCTTTGGTCGTACTTGTGTGTGCTAAGCATGTTTTAATGTGTTGTGTCTAGTTTTGGTGCTAAAAATTTTATGGGAGGACCCTATAATGTATCGGAGTGTATTTATGGTCTACACGTAAAGGCACGATTCCCCAGGGGCACCGCAAAAAGCAATCAAGAGGACCCCAAACACTGCCTTGGTTGTGTCTACCTACGTCCAAGGAAACGACGGTATATAGTCATGTTGATTCCCCTCGATGGGGGTTGGGGGGGATAGTCGCATACTTATCCTGGGAGATAAATACCCCAATGGTAAGCGTCAACCCCAAACGACGGTTGCCTGAATGGCCCGTCGATGGGTTTCTGAGGCGTCGTTTGTTGGAGTGATGGAGCTTGCAACTTTACTGCCTGCGCACTATTTCATTAAATGGGTGAGTGGAAAATTCACCCACGTCCTAACCTAAAACTATAAGATTATTTTATGTATATTCGGGTATATTAAATTGTCTAAAAATATCAAAATCCCAATTAGACTTCATTTTTCAAAATTGGACATTCCCTCTTAAAAAACCTCTCTAGAAACCTCTATTGGAGAAGAAGATCAAGAAAATCCTGTAGATTGGATTTCCATTCATTATCAATAAAGTTTTTCTGTCTTCTTCATGTATAAGGTTATGGTGATCCTTCATATTTAGAAAACCTTTCATCTAAAGACTTCCTTCCAATGTTATCAAAGAGATTTCATGATCAAATTGTGTATATTTCAATCTAGCCGTGGGTTCTTTATCAAATTTATTTCAAAATAAATCTTATGATTAATTGATTTATATATACTTATTTTGAATTTAATTTTGATCCAATTTCATGATGAACCCATGGTCCTCTCACAATCCCAATTTAGCCTATGATGTGGGTAATATGATCTTGTTGAGATGATTATAGATTCTGATTTCGTTTATGGAATTGTATCCTTTGCTAATGTTTTGTATTCAAATTGATGGAGGATTTTTAATGAGTGGACCATAAATATGAAGGTTTAGCGATTTGGTAAGATTGATCTTTATTCCCCTACTTTTTATAGAAGTAATGATGTAGTGTACCTAATGTGATCTAGATCCTATAGTAATTGAGTTATGATTTCGTTTATGTTACGATACCTTTTTCTTCTGTATTATACATACATTGAGGTTGAATTTTGAGTATTGATCTATTATGATCAAAGCTTGGAGAATTGGTGAGTTTGTGCTACTTCCTCTACTTTTCTATAGAGTTGATAATTGAATTGACCTTGTACGACATTGTGTGGTATGACCACTTATGGTGGAAGTGTTTACTTTCTTGTAAATCCTTATGTGTGTTTAGCATGACCTTGAAGGCAAGATTGTGAACTATGAGTGTGGTTATGATGATCACCATGTGGAGTGGCATGCCTAGACTTCTATTATAGTATCATGATCTAGGTGTTGATGATGTCTACTCTAGTTGAATGAAGTTGTTAGGTTTAGGTGTGGTTTAGGTGCTGCAAATGATGAATTTCTAATGGTGAATAACACCTACCTATGTAACCTTATATGAATGAATGATTAAGCTATGAACTTATCTTATATGATATGATGAAGTATGAACATGTTTAGTGTCTAAATAAGTTTAGATGAAAGGATTGCTCATATTGTTACGCCTATACACTTATGCAGGAATGAAGTGAAGTATGAACATATGCGGTCCAAGGGTGTTTACGTGAAAGGTTTGCTCACATATATATACACATACACACACATGAAAGCATGACTATGATACTTGTATTATGATCTAGTAAATAGAGTGTCTCTTGAAAGGTGTTCTTGATTGTATCCTAAACTAGATGGTGCTTAAATATGTTATATCAATGTGAAAGATATTCTCACATGATTTAGGTTGATGAAAAGAAACTCTCATCTATGACCTATGAGATAAGCATATGAGGAGTTAATCTCCTAAAGACTCTATTTTATAAAGTAATAGTAATAAAGGCTTTTCAAAAAAGGGAACTTAGCTTAGCACCGACTGAATCAAACGAGGGGTGCCCCTTCCCAATGTGGGAAGGCTTGTTCATGAAAGTACTCATGAGGTGGATAACAAAATGCCACATTTGGCATAAAGAGGGTTTCCATATATGCCTCGAAGTTCCATAAACTGTGTTTGACCCATAGGATCTAGCAAGTGATATCACCTAACATGCTTGCATGATATTAATGTTCTACTTTGGCAAGGGATAGCACCTCTTTTGGTGTAAGGTTCTACAACATCGGATTCCATGTTTAGCACCCATGGTGTTAGTGTCGGTTAAGACTATAATTTTCCTGAAGTATAATGGACAATGGAAGTAAAGAAATTGACCCTAACAAGGATAATGTAAGGGAAGTTGCTTAGTGTAGGTTAGGGTATGGGACTTTACCTATGCATTGCAAAAGTACCTCTTGAAGGGAGTTCTTGGAAGGTGTTCTAAGGTATATTTATATGTTTATCTTTCTTATGCATGACATTGTAGTGTTGTCTACTTGTTATGGTTATATGCAATGTATGAGTCCTATTGAGTCTATATTATGAAATCTTATCTTATATGAATAATGTTAGTCTTCATGACTTTATGATGAAGGTCCTACTTGGTAAGCATGTTACTGACTATAGTATCATTATTGATGTATGAAGTGCATGTAAAGGCTTGTAATCTCTTTGTTGGTTTACATAGTATGTTTGAGGTTATTGGATTTCGCATGTGAATTGCACTAGTAGGCTTCGAATGAAAGTATGAGTAGGGTTCTACGATTTTTTTATGAAGTGAAGTCCATTTCTGTTAATGTTGAATATTGTCTTACTAAGATGTTGTTGGATGTCTTGACTTGTATGTGTATTGTAATGAGTTCTACTATGTGGTCCATAAAGTATGTTTGATCAAACGTGGAGTATATGTCTTGTTATATGGAATGGTTCTATAAATGTATATGTTGGGTTAATAAAGGTTGTATGTATGGCTACTTTTTGTCTTAAGGTAATGCTTGAGTGTGGATAGTAGAATTGGACACTATTCATACACTGCACCAAGTATCACTAGAGGGTTACTTGGGAAGTTAAGGAATTAAGGATATAATGAGGTTATTGTAACTGAAATGAGCTTACTGTATAGGAAATGAGTTTACTCTAAATGGAATGTAAATGTTCTTAAATTCAATATAAGGCTTTATATGGTGTGATGACCATGTTATATGTCTATATGAAGTATGTGAATTGTATGATACTTATTGTATCAAGTTTTATGAAGTTTCTCAAAAGGCATGATGCAAGATTTCAATGTAAAATGTCCTCTTTAAATGCATATTTTTACATGGTTGTCATACTTAGTGCATTTTTGTACTAACAAAATTCTTCTTCACCTTTTTACAGAAAGTGTAGGATATGGATGCTTAAAGGATTTCCCTAAGGTGAAGGGATTGATATGTGTTTCCCAAGCTCAAGGAAAGTGATCCTTAAGTCCAAGGATTTCATATGTTATGTTTTATGTAAAGTTATGTTATAGCTTAGTGAATGTTTATGTTCTAAGGTCCTGTCCCTAATTTACTCTAATGATGTTTAGTCTAAGATTGCAAAGAGACTTAAAATCTAACTACGTATTATGTTATTTTACATATAATGGAAGTGATGTTCTAGCATATAATGTGCTATGAATGTTTAAATTTTTTGATAAATTTACCTATGACAATGCGATAATTGATGATTATGGGCTCGTATAAGACCTCGAAGAGGTCAAGTACTCCATGTTACTTCTAAGGGATGATCCTCGCTCGTGAAAAATGTTGTATCAGAGCATGAGGTTATAAAAGTTATTTTAGGGTACAAAGTATCATATTGCCATGTCTAGTAAAATCTTATGCATCGGTGGTGAGTCATGCAGATCTATGAGCCAGATAATATAGGACGATAGAGTTTTCCTTCTTCACTATTCTCATGTCGTGCCACAGAACATAACTCTATAAGATCTCTCTCTTATGTTTTCTTGTCCGGTGTTCTTTTAGATGTTATTTCTTGGATGAGATTGTATCTCTATGATTAAGGAAGAAAAATGGACTTTTTATGCTTGTCTTTGTTTTATGCTTTGATGAGTATGTGTGAAAATTAATTTTGGCATGTGTTTAGGTGATGACATTTATGTCTATATATGTGATTTATGAGGCATGACATGTTATGTGAAGATTTATGCTATGATATAGTTATGACTTGTTAAAAGTTGTTATCGTTAAAATGAGTTTCCTTTTGAAATAATGAGTTGATATACATTTTGTACGATGGTAGTCTAATGATATTATTTATGATTGAAATGCTTTGAAGATGTGTGGTAAATAACTAAAGATGCATGTTGCCTTTTTATATGTGTGATGTTTCATGGTTGCCTTGTTTGTGTTGAAGTGTCTTATCTAGGATTGATCTTACAAGTGAAGTAGTGTGCTTACCTTGTAGGGTGATTGTATGGGTTGGAATGAGCTAAATGTTACCTTACCTAGTGTTGAAAGAAAAGGAAAGGAGTTATTACTAAGTTTCCTTTATTGTTTCCCCTAAGTTTTTCATGACCCTTGGTATTCATGGTATACCTTATGTGGTTGTGTAATATGACCTAACTTGATTGTTATGGATTTCTGTAACGACCTGTTTAGTCGTTTTGAGCTGCAGATTTTATTTCTGGAAAAACTGGCTGAGACGACGGAACCTACGACGGACCGTCATGGGCACGACGGACCGTCGAGGGAGTCTCGTTCCAAAACACTTAGAATTCCGAAATTTGGATACTGAAATCGACTCTCTGAACTTCGTGACGACATGGCAGGACGGACCGTCGTGGGCACGACGGACCGTCACAGACTCTTGGTAAAAATCTAGTCTCTGAACTCTGTGACGGAGCAGCAGGACGGACCGTCGCAGGCGCGA
>NC_028639.1:55975645-55975856 GCF_001406875.1 Solanum pennellii
CCATGGCATCGACATCTAAAAGGTTTCGAAAGGGAGGTGAGTTTAATGGTTCTTACTCTAGAGGACAGGGTTCAGGAGGTTACTCAATCCGACCAATTCAGTCTTCACTACAGACTGTAGTTGGGGGTCCACCGCAGACCGGTCAACACTTCTCTGTGTCTGGAGGTCATCCCTAGACTTCGTCGTTCTCACAGAGACCTAATCTTGAGTC
>NC_028639.1:55977934-55978143 GCF_001406875.1 Solanum pennellii
ACAAGTAAAGTATGAACACCAGAGGCCCGGAGGAACACTTCAGAGAATGCCCATTCCTGAATGGAAAAGGGAGAGAATCGCAATGGATTTCATGGTTGGTCTTCCAAAGACAATGGGTAACTATGACTCTATTTGGGTGATTGTTGATAGGTTAACTAAGTCTGCTCATATCATTCCGGTCAAGGTGACGTACAATGCAGAGAAGCTAG